>NC_059212.1:34918254-35218254 GCF_020615455.1 Coregonus clupeaformis
CCTAGTCTTGTTACTCATGATGATAAACAAAGGACTCTATCATGTAAGTCCCCTGTAGCTCAGTTGGTAGAGCATGGCGCTTGCAACGCCAGGGTTGTGGGTTCGTTTCCCACGGTGGGCCAGTTTGAAAATGTATGCACTCACTAACTGTAAGTCGCTCTGGATAAGAGCGTCTGCTAAATGACTAAAATGTAAACATGTCCCAAATCGCTCTCTCCCTTGGCCCTAACCCATCGATGTTTGCAAATCTGTAGGGTCTGGATAGGTATAAGCAGTGCGTATTGCTTACAGATTTGCAGAAACTAAAGGTTAGGCCCAAGGGGGAGGGGAAGGGAGAGATTTGCTATTCTTGGTTACCCAGAAATAAATTATCACGAAATATGGTCAGTTTACTTATGGGTAAAAACGTGTTAACAATTGAGAGTTCCGTTGTAGCAGAAAGGAAGCAAAGTCTCCACCCTCGTAAAACGAAAGTCTCCCCCTCCTCTAATTAAGTACTGCGCACACGGCTTGAAATCACTGTCCCCAGTTTTTATATTTTAGCGCCGCCTTCACCCAATCCTGATTCGTCCAAATAATCAGTGACAAAACCCAAACACAGGAACTACTGCTGCTAGTTATCTCAGCCATTCTATTACAGCCCTGACAGATTATCTCGGTTTACACACAGAATCTGCCCAAGAGAGATTAGGTAAATGGGAGCAATCTTTATTCATTGGCATTCATAATTCATGGTGTGACCCCTGTATGTGTTGCAGGTGGAGCCCATGTTTGTCAGGGACCTGTTATACTTCAGCCAGCAGAGCAGCAGTCACTGCCTGAGGGACTACGAGCTCCAGGGACACACAGAGAGCTCCCCTCCGGCTCCAGGAGTCTACCAGAGGACCCTGCAACAGAGCTCCCCTCTAGCTCCAGGAGACTACCAGAGGACCCTGCAACAGAGCTCCCCTTTAGCTCCAGGAGACTACCAGAGGACCCTGCAACAGAGCTCCCCTTTAGCTCCAGGAGACTACCAGAGGACCCTGCAACACATGCAGGAGTAACACACAAACAGGCCCCAGGAGCCATGGATATGAATGTAGATAGACCAATGAACTTTACATCACATCTTCTGAATAGTATACAGTATACTCAGGTCTTGGACTAAAATGCCTTACTGTAATTTCAACGTAAGACTGGACTGTGCCTCCATCATCAGTGTCAAGAATTTGAGCCAAAGATCAGTGTTAAAAATGGGTGCGCTGAAAGAATCTACCCTAATTTGTACAGCCTTACAATTATTTTTGTAATCAACAATTTTTTAGTTTTTCTATTAAATGATATGAAAAAGTGAATACATCTTTTGATTTGTAAATCTTTACATTGCACTTCTGTTTCCTTTCAAAATCATGTCTAATTGCGAGGTGTCTAGGTGAACGTGATTGATTGATTTTCCAAATCCTGCCCCTCAGTAGTTGTAATTGAAGTCATTATGATTATGCTGAGACTAGCATTGGTTCCCACTTGATCCTTGACATTGTGTATCTGAATCATCAATGCTATGAGGTAGTGGTGTGTGTAGGCCCATCACAAGAGGTGCACAGGCCTATCACAAGAGGTGGTGTGTGTTACTCGTATTCCTGTGATGTCTGTGGGTGCTGATGGGAAAGCTTAGTAACCCACAACGCCCCTGACTTGTGATAGTGGTGTGGGGGGGGGGGGGGACCCCACTGCTTAGCCTCTCTCTCTCGCCCCCTCTCTCTCTCATTTGCTTCAAACGAGAGGGGGATGCATGTGTATTTGTTTGCATGTAACATGGTGACAGTCTATAGGATGCGGTTTGGGGTAGAGGGTGTGGGGTGGGTGATGGGGGACCAATGTGAAGCAGAGGGGGACTGACTGAAGCAGGAAGCAGAAGTCACAGGTGCACAGGAAGTAGAGTAGCCCTCAAGAGAAATTAAGACTGAGAAGGAAGAAGAAGCCAAATGTATATGAATGAAGAATACAAAGGGATCATTGAAACATTGAAGTGTCTCACACAAAGAGAATTTCTGTGTAGTATCTTTTCACCCATTTATCAAACAATCTATGAAAGGGGTTCACTCCACTACAAATCCCTTGACATATTTTGATTATTTAAACACCTTTTATGAACAACACCTAAAGGACTCTCAGACCATGAGAAACAAGATTCTCTGGTCTGATGAAACCAAGGTTGAACTCTTTGGCCTGAATGCCAAGCGTCACATCTGGAGGAATCCTGGCACCATCCCTACGGTGAAGCAGGGTGGTGGCAGCATCATGCTGTGGGGATGTTTTTCAGCGGCAGGGACTGGGAGACTAGTCAGGATCGAGGGAAAGATGAATGGAGCAAAGTACAGAGAGATCCTTGATGAAAAGAATCTGCAGAGAATACGTTTGCAAAAATGTCTAAAACCCTTTTTTTGCTTTGTCATTATGGGTTATTGTGTGTAGATTGATGAGGGGAAAAAACAATTAAATCAATTTTAGAATAAGGCTGTAACGTAACAAAATGTGGAAAAAGTCAAGGGGTCTGAATACTTTCCGAATGCACTGTACATGTACCAGTAATATACAACTCCAATATGAGAGAAATTGATGTTTTCAGTTGTCTAGTGGTGGAGGGGAGGAAACTGTTATCACAAATTATTTCCTTTTGGCAGCTGGATGTGATGGAGGACACAGGCGTAGCACATACCCCATGGGGCCCACGAGTTTTCCCTCAAAATACTTGCTACATTATACATTTCCATGTCAGCTCTATGCCTGGAAATGCCCTTGTCCGGAGCAAATGATCCCAATATTAAACTCTCTAAAAAAGTGTTTAAAATTCTAAAAACTGTCAATAATGGATATTAACTGAAAAATGATAGTATGTAGTGTTTTGCAATAGCCCTCTGTGACTCTTAAAGAAAATGTCTCTCAGAACTGTGATTCCTAAAAGATTTGTCCGGGGATTTGGCTAACTCCATCAGATTTGTCTAAAATCCTAAATCAATCAGGAATGAGCAGGGTCAGCTATACCATAAGGACCCCTTATTCATGTCATCATTACATGTAGTGCAACAAGCCCACTCATGGTCTGTAAAGTTCTCTACTTTTGATAGATTTAAACAGACTATTGGAATCACCATGGTCACAACCATGAACTGTCAACTCCATCTGCCAGGTAGAATATGCATTTTAGTTCAAATATGTTACATTTAATTAGGTCATAAAGCAACTGAGGAAAAACTAAATTGCTACTGTGTATACCACTTGAAGGAAGAAATAAAATTGCATTTTGTCAACTCCATAAAAAATCAACCCCGTCAGATTTTTGCTTAAGGTCAACTCCGTCAGAGTGCTGAAAGAGCTAATTGAATGGCTTAGTTTTATTGGGGATTTTCAAATGAATCATTTTCCATATTTTACAAATGTTTGTATTGAACTTTTAGTTCTAGAGGCAAAAATATGTCTATTTTGAGTATCTGTTGTCAACATCTGTTGTTCCTTTACATGGTGTGATAGCTGATTCTTTGGTCTATCAAAATATATATTTCAAATTTAGTTAATATTAAGACAAATATTTATGGAAAAAACTGTTGAGATTGTCCTGTCTTTCAAGAATCCCTGAGCTCTAAAACAGTAAAAATATTCACTAAGCCTCATGGCAAAATGTGTAAAATTGCATGAGATTAGCTATAAAACTACAAATGTGTCTCTCTGCCCCGTGGCAAGATAGAAAAAAAGGAAAGAAAATGCGCTACGCCACTGAATGAGGACTTACCTACAAAAACACATTTCCACTAACTCCAGTAGTCGGCCATAGTGGACCCGTCATAATACCAATAAAACCTTGCGGTCAAACACGGAAATGGTTCTAATAATTGTTTCACCATCCATTTTTCACATAGTGAATTTTACAAACATTTCAAACTAACTTACTGCTGCTCTTTAATTATTTAATTTTTTATTATTTTATTTTTTACTTAACACTTATTTTTCTTAAAACTGCATTGTTGGTTAAGGGCTTGTAAGTAAGCATTTCACTAAGTATTCAGACCCTTTACTCAGTACTTTGTTGAAGCACCTTCTTGGGTATGGCGCTACAAGCTTGGCACACCTGTATACTTACTAACTGTAAGTCGCTCTGGATAAGAGCGTCTGCTAAATGACTAAAATGTAAATGTAAATGTATTTGGGGAGTTTCTTCCATTCTTCTCTGCAGATCCTCTCAGGTTGGACGCTGCACAGCTATTTTCAGTTCTCTCCAGAGATGTTAGATCGGGTTCAAGTCCGGGCTCTGGCTGGGCCTCTCAAGGACATTCAGAGACTTGTCCCTAAGCCACTCCTGCATTGTCTTGGCTGTGTGCTTAGGGTCGTTGTCCTGTTGGAAGGTGAACCTTCGCCCCCAGTCTGAGGTCCTGGAGCAGGTTTTCATCAAGGATCTCTCTGTACTTTTCTCCGTTCATCTTTCCCTCGATCCTGACTAGTCTCCCAGTCCCTGCTGCTGAAAAACGTCCCCACAGCATGATGCTGCCATCATCATGCTTCACCATGAAAGGTTTCCTCCAGACGTGACGCTTGGCATTTAGGCCAAGTTTAGGCCGAGTTAAATCTTGGTTTCATCAGACCAGAAAATCTTGTTTCTTACGGTCTGAGAGTCCTTTAGGTGCCTTTTGGAAAACTCCAAGCAGGCTGTCATGTGCCTTTTACTGAGGAGTGGCTTCCGTCTGGCCACTCTACAATAAAGGCCAGATTGGTGGAGTGCTGCAGAGATGGTTGTCCTTCTGGAAGGTTCTCCCATCTCCACAGAGGTACTCTGGAGCTCTGTCAGAGTGACCATCGGGTTCTTGGTCTCCTCCCTGACCAAGGCCCTTCTCCCCCGATAGCTCTTTTTGGCCGGGTGGCCAGCTCTAGGAAGAGTCTTGGTGGTTCCAAACTTATTCCATTTAAGAATGATCGAGGCCACTTTGTTCTTGGGGACCTTAAATGCTGCAGACATTTTTTGGTACCCTTCCCCAGATCTGTGCCTCGACGCAATCTTGTCTCGGAGCTCTACGGACAATTCCTTCGACCTCATGGCTTGGTTTTTGCTCTGACATGCAGTGTCAAATGTGGGACAGTATATAGACAGGCGTGTGCCTTTCCAAATCATGTCCCATCAATTGAATTTACCACAGGTGGACTCCAATCAAGTTGTAGAAACATCTCAAGGATGATCAATGGAAACAGGATGCACCTGAGCTCAATTTCGAGTGTCATAGCAAAGGGTCTGAATACTTATGTAAATAAGGTATTTCTGTTTTGTATTTTTAATAAATAGGTTTACCTTGGTGTAACGTTTTGATAACTGTATATTTCTCTCTCGGACAAGTTGAGTTTTTATCAATATAGTCGCCTCAATTTACTCTAAAAAATTAGAAATACTAATTATCAACAGAGAAGACCTCAGCAAGACTACAAATTCCTGCTGGATGGTCCTGCACGTCATCTCTAGCCGACAGTCAGGTACCGTCCACCAGTGCGATCAGAGACCTGTGCCCAATCCATGATGAATCCATGTGCTGTATTGAAATGAATTGAATAAAGTGTGGAACTTCTTCCGTCCACTTTCTCTGTCTTAGCTAGCCACTGAGTACACTTTAGCTAGCAGAGCAGTAGATCAAAAAATATTGTTGTATTATTTAGGCTAGATAATAGTTTGTACAATATGTCGACTTTGGTGTCTATTTCAGACCATATGGCATTTTTCAAGGATGAGCATATGAGCATTAAAAGGGGAGAAGATCACTACATGTCTGGCCATGTGGAGAAGTGCAGCTATAGTGAGGGGCAATTTACCGGTTTGGTCAGGGTCAGCATGAGGGATAAAGTTTATCCTGTGTCGGTGAGTGTAGCTATTAAGTTAAGTTTGAGCATCTTAGCAAAACAATATGTTATATACTGCTGACAACATTCTACAAGGAAAGAGCCACTTCTTCAATTATATAATCATTAACCAGATTACCCCGGATACCAGACTTAGATGAGTGATAACTCAGTTCTAGAATGTTGTAATTGATGAGAATGAACCTAAACATCTATTAACATTCAGAATTGACTTTGTTTAGACATCCAGCCTGTATTGTAGTTTCATGACCAGAGACAAATCTTCAAAGGCACAGTATTTATTTATTCAGAGTGGTACATGCATTCACACAGTCTTGATTTAAAGGATCCTTCCCACTATATGATATGTCAAGTAATAAAATCCCAAGTTATTAATTAAAAGTTTATGGAAAAACTGAAAATTACAGTTTATTCAATATTCTACAGCTGTAATGTCATCAATCAAATCAAACTTTATTTATATAGCACATCCTTCCTCTTGGCAGGTCTCTATGGTGACCAGGGAAATCTCTCTACCACATGCGAATGCCTCTGTGGAGCTCATAAGTATAGCTATGCAGCCTATTGTGGCAGTTCACAATATTGGCAGAATGGATGTGGAATGCAAGTGGAGGAAGACAACAATGCCCAACCGGGTGCAGTCAGTGGAGGACCTATACCCGGCCGAACACTACAACCCTCTGTCCCGAGAGCCCACAGAGGAGGATCTTCAGTGGCTAAGGAACCATCTCTGGGGCAGGTTCAGTGGAATGGTATAGAACAACCGACACCCTCCCCGTCATCCTTGTCTGTAACTGACATTGTTAAAAAACAAGGGCACCTGGGGTATGCAGGCATCCTGGCTGGCTTGGCGCTGTCGGTGGAGCAGCAGGAGGCTATACGACAGGCAACAGTTGGACAGCGCACCAACCCCAACTGGCACACCATGGGGAGACGGCCAACAATTATGGAGCAGTGGTTAGGGCCAAGCTCGTTACTCCGTTGCTGCTAAAAAGGGTCCTCAGATCACAATCGTTGGATGGGTTGTCTGTAAAGTGGGGCATAGATAACGGAGTGGAGGGCATCAAGGCATTCAAAATGGCTACAGAGATGGATGTGCAGGAGTCAGGGCTTTGGTCACGGGGTCTGGGATCCTGGGTGCCTCACCGGAAGGTCTGGTGGGCAAACCAGCAGTGGTGGAGGTCAAGTGTCCCTATGGTGCAAAGAACCTTACCATTGAAGAGGCAGTGAAGTCGACAAATTTCTATATCAAGGAAGGAGGGTCTTACTGCATCCGTGAAAACCATCCTTACTAGCACCAGGTCCAAGGTCAGCTCCACATCACTAGAAGGGACACCTGCTTGTTTGTTGTATGGACCACCAATGCCGCCATCACCATCCCCATCCAGCGTGACGACCTCTGACAGACTCATATTGCTCCTCCTGTCAGTACCTGTTTTCAGGGAAGCCAATGGTCCAAAATTATTCCACATAGTTCATACACACACACTAGGCTCCCAGAATAGATTATAGTACGTACAAGTTTTGCTTGAAGCAGCCAACTAAAGTAATGTACTGTAGTTAACTTTATCATGGGCACAGTGGGAATTTACATATGTGATGTTCAAATAATTTCTTAGCCCCTGTGTTTTACTTGCTGAAGGCCCCAGTCATCCCTGCTTGTATCTGACATTGTTGAAAAACAAGAGAAAAACAAATAATCTCCTGAGTGGTGCAGTGGCCGCTAGAGATCCTGGTTCGAATCCAGGCTCTGTCGTAGCCGGCCGCGACTGGGAGACCCATTGGGCAGCGCACAATTGACCCAGGGTAGGGGAGGGAATGGCCGGCAGGGATGTAATTCAGTTGGTAGAGCACTCACTAACTGAAATTCGCTCTGGATAAGAGCGTCTGCTAAATGACTAAAATTAATAATAATCATACACAAACAATAGGCTCTCCTCACAGTTTCATTTAGTAGTACAACACAGTTCACAATGCATTGTATGGTGGGAATTTATATCTGTGATGTTTAAATTATGTCTTACCCCCAGAGTGAGAGAGAGAGATTACATCACTTCCAGCAGATCTCCTTGCTGAGCGTGGTATTGATTATGCACTGCTTCTCGTGGGGTGAGCCTGATGTTCCGCATTTCACGTCTCATGCCTAAAACATTGGGAAAAGGGGACACAAAGTCAAAATGTCAATACATCTACAAATTCAATGTTTTACACTATATTGTATCACATTTGATGAGTTACTGACCTGTCCATCCACAGGCTCTGGACGCTTGCGCTCGGATCACACTGGCACAGGATGTCCATGCACCGGATGGCATGAAGGATGCACTCCTGTTGGACTGGAAAACAAAGTGACATTTGGTCAGTGGTGTTTTTTTTCCAATGCTGTATAAACATCATAATCTGGACAGAAAATGCATTGTTTATCATAACACAAACCCACCTTGGACAATGTGACAAGTGGTCCTTCAACACCCAATCCTCATGCTCATTGTTTGTTCTTGTTTCCCAATCAACAGTCTGGATCTTCCTCTTCTACCATGGTGGATGCGCTAGCTACCGTTTCTGATAAATATAGGGCCATTTCTTTTTCCCACTGGAAAATGGCTGCTGCAGACCCGAGTTTTGTCACTGGGTTTCCGGACGGCCATCTGAAAGACAAAAAAAATAAAAACGTTTACTAGCTAGCTAAGTTGATTACTAAAATGGTAACATCTATATTAAAATACCGTAACCCACAGACTTGACTATAGTAAAGGTAAAATAGACTGGGCTTTGGTCTATCTGCACATATAGAATCCTACTATGTGGATGGGACATTTCTGCTGGGATGGAGGAATTATCTGGAATGCTCAACCAGATGATCAGGACTGTCTAGGGTACTATTTGCCCGAAGAGGTGAAGTATTGTGATGAGTGTTAGAAATGCTATTTTTATAAATAGCTTATTGCTATTACATTGCTATAACTAATTCCTTTTTTCAAGACAAGTTTTGTCAAGAACTCGAAGGCACATATATTGCAGAAAACATGTTCTGCATTGCACAAGAGGCACATGATGCTGAACACACTCAGAGACAGAATGCTGACACCAACCTTGCATAGACATTGATGAAACAGGTAACGCCTGACCAACAGGGTGTTAGGGTCATTGCTGATTATAGACAACAACATCTCGTGACTCTTGCCACAGATGCACTCACACACACAGACTTACTCAAGATAAGAGATAACTAAACGCACACACCAAATCTCCTACTTTGCTGAACATTCGGAACAAAGGGCCTGAGCTACAGTGAGTAGATCTCCTAGACCCAATCACAGAGGACGACGCTCGAACAGCATGGACCAACCAGAAGACCAGATCTGCCAGACTCAACCTACTTTACTAAACTGTATAAAACATGTGTGCACTGTGTTTTCGGGGCTCTTTTCTGAAGGTTCCCTATGAGCTGAAAGAACGAGACCGTGCACGTTTTGTACCAGATATCTTTACTCTGAATAAACTGCCGTTTGTCATACAATTTACCACCTAGTCTGAATCGATCCTTGACCGGCTCACCCTTCTCCATATCCCGTTATCAACATGAGCTATATGGCTGTACTTCTGATTCTAATTCTCAAGAGGAAAGTTAAAACCCTCAGCCGTGAGTTCACTGAGGAGGACCAACAGTGATAGTGGGATCGTCTGAAAGGGACTGACATGCAGGGATGGAACATAAGGATTTTTGGGCACTGGCCAGCAGACCATGATTTCTACTAGCCCGGGTAACATGCAGGTCCTAAATCTGTGCCATGCGATGTTTGTAAAGGCACATTTTCACTGCAGTGTCAGGCTAGTTTGGCACATTTTCTACTAGCCATTTCACTGATGTGTCAGGCTAGTTTGACACATTGACTACTAGCCCAGTCTGAAAAGTACTAGCCTCGGGCTAGCTTAATTTCCATCCCTGCTGACATGTATAACTGACTTCACAGGTCATTTGATTAGTCATGTACAACAGATGCACTTGTAGAACAAAACCGTTTGTGTTTTGTATGGGAAACCATTGTGCCCACAAGTCCTTTGTGAGCTAGCTAGCCAGCTAGTTAATGTTAGCTCACCATTCATGTAGTCACACCTTTCCACGTGGCGACATGCTAGCTAATGTTAACCCCCCAGGTCAGGGATATTTAGCTAATGTTTAATTAGCTAGTTACGTTAGCTCATCGTTCGTGTTGTCAGACTTTTTCCCAGACCCCACGGGTGGTCACATGCTAGCTAGTCCACCAGCACATGGATATTTAACGTTAGCGCTAATAGCTAACATTAGGCATATTCGCTAGCCTGTCGGGAAAGTCTGACTACACCACAGAAAGATACAGTGCAACGTTAGCTAGCTAACGTTAGCTAATGTAGCCAACTAGTCCAACCAAGGTAGCTAACTAGCTAGCCCACCAGGCGATATTTAGCTAGCTGTATAAGAATTTAGTCAACGTTTTGTGGTTTGTCTGTATTAACCAAGGCTTACAGGTTTACTGTCAATACTGATAAGATTTTGTACAGAGTAATGATTTGGAAACAAAGTGGGACACTGACCAATAGGTTGTTACTGTATGAAGCAGATATTATGAAGCGGTTATTGTAATGTCAAATGTACATACAGTAACTGTCAGGACAGGATTGTCAGGAAAGCATCACCATTGTCATGTTTCACTGGTGGGAAGAAACCACACCTCTTCCCCATGACTCGAAACCGGTGGGCAGGCTAACGGGAAGGAAAACTACCTGTGGTTTCCATGTACTGTAGGGCCAGGCCAGCCAAGACAGGAGCTTTCAGGTTGGTTCCCTTCCCACTCAGAGATAGCATCACACAGGGAGATGCTTCCTTGTTACAAGTCCACAGACATGCAGTTCACATGCTACTGATAGTCTATTGATAGTTTGCTGAGCATCTATACATGGGCTATCTGACTTAAGTGTTCCTCAGGTGGACAATGCTCACTACAGGAGTAGACATAACATTACAAAAACATACAATAACATGACATTAGACAGTTCTGTACATTGAAGTGTGAGTATGTTTGAGGGTCCAGTTTTTCTCTCGCTCTCACTGTCCAAAGTTTCGGTCCCTGAAAGTGACTTCCCTCACACTTTAACCACATTACTTTCACTGTGGGCCGTCAAAACCAAACTCACAGATGATTTGCTGTGATTTAGAAACCCCAATCCCCACTCCCTCTTCCAATCACTCTCCCTCATTCTCTGGGCTAAAATAAAAGGTTATTTAATTCATATTTGGACTAGACTTTGTTGCAGAATTGCCCAGTTATATGAACTTACTTGAACAAGAGCCATTTGACTGATGTAGACTCATATTGTTCTTGTAAAAGTCAGTGTTTGGGTCTGACCCCCAGTCGCTGTTGCTTGGTGTGAGTGTGTGTGTGTGTGTGTGTGTGTGTGTGTGTGTGTGTGTGTGTGTGTGTGTGTTTGCATTCGTGTGTGGGGGGACCACTAGCACGGCTCTAAGGGCTTGACATTTGAGGAGACAGGAGAACACATGTGACTCCCCCACCTACATGCTCAGTAATAACCCGGCTACGTCAGTGGAATACACACACACATACACACATTATTAATTTACAGTAAACCAATCCCATTTGGAACATCCCAAGCAATACATGTTAAAAGTTGCTGTATTACTGACTTACAAAGAAAAAGAAACCGACTCTCCAAAAATAACTGAAAATGTTAAAGAAAAAAATATATACATCTATGATGATGGAGCATGAGAGGATTTGATTGAAATTTGAATATACTTGGGATAAATACACCATATCTAATTTTATCTACAACCACATTATCTGATTATATTCAGCTAGTCTACAGAATATGAGTGAAGTCAATAGCAAGCAGACTAACAAAGGGGAGAGGACTATTCTCCCCTTCGCAGGAAGCAAAGACTGAGACTTGACTCTTTCCATGTATGAGCTGCTATGCAGAGCCTGACAGCTCTCACCTCAACCAAGGCTACTGAGCAGGACAGACAGACAGGGTACAGAGCATTAGCACCAGAGACCAGACACGTGTCCCACCATCATAACACATCAGGTTTTACAGAGAAATGAAACTGTCTGTACGGTGTGGGTGACTCAGTCTCTAACTAGTCTCTAACCAATGACTGTTAATAATGCTAATAACTCAAATCTAAGAGAAACATGTCATAGTGGAAATACAAGATCACCACGTACTGACTTTCGATTGCTTTAGAAATAGATTGTTAATGCAATGGCAAATTACCTCATTCTAACTATGAAATTATGTGGTAAAATGCATGGGAATGTTTTGGTACAATATGTTTTTTTATTCAGAAAATCCCAATGTAATAAAATTAGGTAGAATACTAAGGCTTGTTACTATGTAATTTCCATTTTACAATGGAATTTCTTAGAAACAATCAGATAAACTGCTGACATAAATAACGTAACCAAAAATGTATGTCTGAGTGATTTCTTTAAAACTCATAATAGTGACCTAAATGGTTTACTGATAAAGACAAGGATTGCAAAAAAAATGAAGGCGATACAGATCGTTCAGATTCTGTTTAAATACTGATTTAATTTCTACATTACTGCCCTCTGCTGGATATTACAGATGTCAAACGATTTAAGATGAGAAACTCAATAAGAGTTTGTAAAAATTACTTGAATATCCAGAAATTGATTCAAGGGGGACAATTTTGTGTGCGTGTGTGTGTGTGTACAACATGTCTGTGTATGTGTAGGAAGAAAGACATCTTACTGGGTGGCTTGCATATCATTTTCATACCTCCATGGGTGGTCACAGCAGCACTAAAACACTTGGCAAATTACAGGGCTGCATGGGGACACGTTTACCCTGCTGTATCCGCCATCTGGACTAGATCTTCAGCTTAATCACATGAATGATAGGTGACTATACATATAGAGAGAGAAAGAGAGAGCATAAAGAGAGCGGGACAACCCTTTCACTCAGTGAGAGGATTTTTTTAAGTTACAGGAATTGTAGGTTAAACAAAAAACAAGCCTCCCAGATCGGTTATGGCTGAACTGTACAAGTAGGTTATACCATCCACACACACACACACACACACACACACACACACACCTCTGGACCTCAGTGTCTACAATAGATGATCAGTGTTTCAGGAAAGCCAGGACAACCAAACCAAAACAACCCTTGGGACCACGAATCTGTCTCTGTCACATGCAGGATGTGCCTTCTTCCAAACACATGTCCGCACACACTCACGTACACACAAGCATAAAAGTACACATGCACACACATGTTCACCATAATGTTCAGGGCCCAGTCAACCAACTGGATCTTACCGTTTTTTTTGATTGCTTAAGCACGATTTTCAAAACAGGGCCCGTGTTTTCAAAACACTACACACAATTAGCACAACCACACACCCAATTAGCAAAACACTACAGATCCTTTGCAAAATTAAACACTCTTGTAAAAACTATACACTTCTTTTTAAAAACCACACTTTGTTACCATATGAAACACACACGTTTCACATTACTATACTCTGTTTGCACGAGTTACACTCTGCTGTGATAAACCTAAAACACTTTTAGCACTTCTACTTCCCTATGATTAGAGTAGGCTACTCTCAACAAAGTACAAATATAATGTAAATTCACCAAACACTACACAAGACCAATGTTGCAGACTGAAGAAACTCATTTATTTCTCAACACGCCCAAAATGTTGACATGGAGATTCATAATACTGTAACCAAACGTCACTTTACGTATTGTAAGTTCAAAAAAATAAAAAAAAATAACTAGACATTGTCTCTTCGCCTAGCTGGATCTGGCCAGAGAATTTCATCAACATCGCAGGCAATGTTGTCATTAGCAAGACACCTTGGAAAGAAACGTCTTGAATGACGAATCCATCCTTGCATTGCTGCTACCTCCATCTGGTCACAGGCCTCCTCCATGGCTTGGATGAGGGGTACCTCAGCCTGGAGACGGAGATCATATACCTTCCACCGCCATGCCGAGAAAAACTCTTCTATAGGGTTGAGGAATGGAGAGTATGGTGGAAGATATAGGACGGTGAAATGTGGATGTTGCTGAAACCAGTTCTGAACCAGAGCAGAGCGGTGGAAAGACACATTGTCCCAGACAACAATGTATTGCATATGATCGATTTGATTTGCTGCTGTTATGTTGTGCAATTGGTCCAATAATGTAAGTATGAGTGCTGTGTTGTAAGGGCCCATATGGGCATGGCGGTGGAGGACCCCATTCTGTGTAATGGCTGCACAGAGTGTTATATTACCCCCACGTTGCCCTGGGACATTGACTATAGCCCTGTGGCCAATGATGTTTCTTCCCCTCCTTCGTGTTCTCGTCAGGTTGAACCCAGCCTCATCTACGTAAATGAACTCATGCTGGATCTCCTCTCCATCCATTCGTAAAACTCTCTGAAAAACAGTGTCAGGCAAAATTGTGTAGTTCAGTGTAGATCTAGTATACATATTACAGTACAGTAAAAGATTATGAGACAGTATGCAAGATCACACTGCTAAAATGAATACATACCTCTGCATAATCATGCCGCGAGTCGTTTCACCCTTTCGGAATTGCGCTCGAAAGGCACTCGATAAATTTGCTTCATTTGAATATGTTTTTTTTTTAGGATGCGTGCCAGTGTTGATGTTGAGACCTGATGGATATCGTTGAAAATGGCGTGGTTATTGACAATGTTAGCTTGGAGCTGCTTGAGTGTTATAGCATTGTTGGCCAAAACCATGTTTACTATCTCCCTCTCTTGCTGTTCTGTGAACATAGGAGGCCTTCCCCCCTTGTCGTCCCTGACCCTCAATCCTATGTAGAAAAAAAACAGTATACAATAGTACAGTAATTTCACAGGAAAAGGTAACAGAAGTGCTGATAGTGCATAGAATATAGTACTGTAAGCAGTTACTGAAACCGTGCAGATGTTTTTGATATGATGATATTTTTACAATACCTATTTTCCAGTCGAAATGTTCTCATCACACTTGCCACTGTATATCGGCTTAGATTTGGCTGTACTCGCAGTCCAGCCTCCCTCAGCGTCAGGCCGTGGTTGACAATGTGGTCAACCAGTGTTGCGCGGATCTCATTTGTCAGATTCGGTCCTCTTTGAGCACCTTCTTGTCTTCCTCTTCCTCTTCCTCTTCCTCCCCTTCCTCCTCCTCCTCCTCCTCGTTCTCCTCCTCGTCCTCCTCGTTCTCCTCCTCGTCCTCCTCGTTCTCCTCGTCCTCCTCGTCCTCCTCGTTCTCCTCGTTCTCCTCGTCCTCGTCCTCCTCGTCCTCCTCGTCCTCCTCGTTCTCCTCGTCCTCCTCCTCGTTCTCCTCGTCGTCGTCCTCCTCCTCCTCCTCCTCCTCGTCTTACTCTTTCTCTGACTCTTTCCATTGTGCTTGAAGACCGATGAACTCACCTGCTGCTTTTTATAGTGCTTATACACCTGATTGGTGTGTCTACAATTAAGCAAACGAGTGTTTGCACACCTGATGACTGTGTTGAACCAATTGGTTGGACGGTGTGGTAATTTGACAGTCAGTGCTTTGGTATTGCAAGGACGTGACTTCATGATAGATTTTTGTGTGTAATGTATGTTAAGTGTGTTTAGTGTTTTGCAAATCACTGTGTGTAGAGTTTTGCAACAAGTGTAAGGTTGACAATGTGCTTATAGTTGTGCAAATATGGGCTGATGTTTTGCTTCTTGAGTGTAAGGTTTTGCTAATAGTGTACTACTTTTAATTTTAGTGTGTAAGCAATCCAAAAAAACTGTAATTTAGTTGTGTTGATCCTGGATCGCCATATAAGTGTTGATCCTGGATCTTCATTCAAGTGTTTTGATCCTGGATCACCATTTAGCTGTGTTGATCCCAGATCATCATCATGGCTCAGATTTTAATATTACTGTTTTTTTTCGATTGGTAACAAGCATTGTTCAATACTGCGGATAGATGTGCTAAACTCTAAATACAGTTATCAAAACAACATGCAACTTGGCAATGCACATCCTGTCTCAAAAGCAGATCTTTCTACCAAATGAAAGCTATCAGTCTCTCACAACATGCACACTTTGTCATTCATAGTATGATGACCTACACAACTCTAAAAACAGCTACCACTTGAAAATGTGTCAATTTGTCTTTAATATCATATTTTTTTAGATGAACCAACAGTCATTTTTAGAGATGAGTGGCAAACCTGTACTGTACAGAATGTCCTGCAAGATATGTAAAAAAAAACAAAGCAGAAAGGCTGCAATATGCTTCAATACAATTTACTGTATTTCTGCAAATTACTGTATTTTGCTTTTTGCAGAGTAATTCCAAAATACACAAAAATAAATAATTCCAGTACTGTTAAACAAACAAAAAGAGTATACACACTATGAATATGCATAGCATATTGTCCAAATGAAACAGATATACAACAATGCTAGTCAACGCTGTCTGCTGCATTGGGCCACAAGTTCTCATCCACATCACACCGTATGGCCTCTCGCACAATACACCTGGGAAAGAATCTCTTCGCATGCCTGATCCATCCCTGGCAATCTTCTGCAGAGATACCCAGGCATCCTGCATTCATTGCATCCGAGAGTGACATTTGATCATGCGGATGGTGGTCATAAACTTTCCACCTCCATGAGGAAAATAATTATTCTATGGGATTGAGGAAGGGAGGAGGGGGGAGGAAAAGTGACACCATCCCGGGATGGGCTGCAAACCACTCGGTGACTGCATGGGAGTGGTGAAATGCCACATTGTCCCATACAATCACCCAGGTTTCCATATTTATTCTGACTTGCCCTCTTTCTTCACCTGGCAAAAGCCTTCCATAGAGGTCATCCATTAATGAAATGAGGCGCTCTTTGTTGTATGGCCCAATTAGTGGTTTATGTAACAGCAATCCATCAGAGGATATTGCGGCACACATTGTGATGTTGGCACCCCTCTTGTCCGGGACGTTCACTGTTGCTCTTTTCCCTATCACATTCCTTCCACGTTGGCGTGTTTTGGCCATGTTAAAACCAGCCTCATCCACAAAGACGAACATGTGGGGTGCTGGCCTGGCTTCAAGCTCCATGACACTCTAAAATATTGTAAATCCACAGGGCAACATAACAGTTATTCTATAACAGTAGTTTACATTACAGTATACTGTAACTGAAATCACTGCTGAGTGTGCAGTGCTCTGGTGGGTTTTGTTCACAGTAAAAACAGTACTGTATTACAGGATATAGATATCTTACCTGGACATATTGGTACCGGAGTTCCTTGACACGATCAGAGTTCCTCTCAAAGGGAACAGTGTACACCTGCTTCATGCTGATATGATGCTTTGTCAAGACTCTAGCAATGGTTGTCGTGCTTACACTTTCAACATTTTGTATTATTGTCTGCCAACACTCTCTCTTGAATTTCTCTGAGATTTATGGTATTGTTGCTAATGACCATGTCAACAATTACAGCTCTGGGTCTTCCCCTCAGTTGTCTTCCACCACGGATACGTAATCCTCTGCCTCTCCCGGCAACTCTTCCACCTCTGTAAGCCACTACACGATCTCTGGCTGGGTCCATGTTTATGTAAAATATATTCCAAAGATGTTCCCTTTTGTAGAGATGGTAGGTCTTCAGTTACGTAATGTAGAATGAAAATCAGCTGTGAATAATTAAGAGTTATTATTTTAGAAATTATATTTTGCTTTTACTGTAGCAATGTAAAAAATTGCAGTCTAATTCAAATTTCATAAGCTTTTGAACTTGAGTTGAACAGTTTTGATAAGGGTATCTTAACATTTGCAAAACGGTCTGTAGATATTTACATTACAATCATTTACCAGACACTCTTATCCAGAGTGACTTACAGTTAGTGAGTGCATACATTTTTCATACTGGCTCCCCGTGGGAAACAATCCCAGAACCCTGGCGTTGCAAGCACCATGCTCTACCAACTGAGCTACAGGAGGCCTAGATATTTACATTTTAGTCATTTAGCAGACGCTCTTATCCAGAGCGACTTACAGTTAGTGAGTGCATACATTATTTTTGTATTTTTTTCATACTGGCCCCCCGTGGGAATCGAACCCACAACCCTGCCGTTGAAAACACCATGCTCTACCAACTGAGCTACATCCCTGCTGGCCATTCCCTCCCCTACCCTGGACCAATTGTGCGCCACCCCATGGGTCTCCTGGTCGCGGCCGGCTACGACAGAGCCTGGATTTGAACCAGGACCTCTAGTGGCACAGCGATGCAGTGCCTTAGACCACTGCGCCACTCGGGATACATAGATATAGGGTTTTGTTGGTAAATGTGTTTTTGTGAGACAAGTATTTATGTAATTTGAAAGATGTCATTGAATGCATTTTGTGTCAAAGCAATGACAAATTATCCACAGGTTGCCACATAGAGTGTTGTTGTGATAACTGTATTTAGAGTTTTGCACATGTATCCGCAGTATTGAACAATGCTTGTTAGCAATAAAACAAAAATGTAAATGTTTTCATGGGGTGGGGCAGGTAGCACTGCAAATGTTGATGATGTCACAAGGCAGACTATTTTCTGATTGGTTGATGGACTTGTTGATCCAGGGATGACAAAATAAAGACGACCCAGGTACATGTACCTCTTGGATGAATGAGGGTGTGTATCTGAACCCTTGTGTCACT
Source organism: Coregonus clupeaformis (assembly GCF_020615455.1). Classification (NCBI taxonomy): domain Eukaryota; kingdom Metazoa; phylum Chordata; class Actinopteri; order Salmoniformes; family Salmonidae; genus Coregonus; species Coregonus clupeaformis. The sequence goes on from NC_059212.1 coordinate 34,936,837, forward strand.
AACCTCTGTGTGTTTAGGGTCAGTGAAGGGTGAGACACTTCTCACGGTTTCGCGTCAAGGGTGCTGACAAAATGACCAATTCCCTCTAACGCCAGAACAGTCTGACTGACCCCTGTCTGTTGGCCACAGGGTCAGGGGGGCTCATTGACCCCTGTTGACCCCATTACCCTGCTCATGACCTTTGACCCCTGGGTCTGACATTTCATGCCCCCCTGTCAACACCTACCAGCCAATCACAGATGTCCTGCTCCCATGAAGCAGTGGCTGATGGGTAATGGCACATAAATTATATGTGTGGAGTTATGCATTAATGTGAGCTGTTTGACATCACTGCCTTGGTTATCAAACTGGTAGTTAACTCTTGTAAAAGTACCTTTCTTACCTTCCTTCATCCAATCACAAATGTTGCCTTTGTAGAGCGAGCTCTGAGTGGCATGAGAATAGTCTCCGGCACTTTATGATGAAGTCACTAAAAACAAACAAAACTTCATCGCCACAATTAACCACCTTGCATTGTTTGTATTTATTTGACCCACCTCAGATAACAATGAAAGCAAACCACTCCACTGCAACGTCAGGAAAGCAATAACAGTTGTCGGAAGATAATAAAAAACAGTAAAGTAATGGGAAACACGCAAATGACCACAGGCCTCTGTGTATACAGATGGAATGATAGTCAAGCAGAACAATACCGTAGACTAGTCTACCTGGCAGAGAGAAGTGCAGACTGGGGCCGGCTCCTGCCTGTTTAGAGCTTGGAAGGGATGGCGGGGCTTTTGGAGGAGGAGAAGGATGTTTCTCTAAACACTGTGGGAAAAATACATGGGTCCATTGAGGCCAGTGGAGAGCTTGGAGAGAGTTACTAAGTGATATCAGAAATGTATTCATTAAAATTGAAGATTTCTCTTTGGATAATGTGGGAGGAAATTTAGCAGAATATTAACCAACTTTACTGTCCTTATAATACACTGACACAGGGAGAAAGGGTTGTCTGAACAACAACTAATTAAATCAATACCTGAATCGTACATTGATTCTACCCTTTACTTGGTCAGGAAGTATTTCATCCTGCTTTTCCGCAGTAGTGTTATAGATGAAGACTGGTGCAGTACACGGTATCGCCAGCAGGGAGTGCTACAGTATGTGATTAGTCAGCTGTAGTAAAAAAGACAGTTGGAGAGAGCGAAGAAATAAGCAACCCTGCAGCAGAATGACCACCATGAGAGCCTACGCTGAGACCGCCAGAGCCCCACAATCAACGCATTTACACAGCCTCTGATCTCTGCTAATGACCCATAGCCCTGCCTCTACTAACACCCTGACCTCCAACACACACACAAGCGCACAAGCGCACAAGCACCCACATAAGCAAGTACACGCACATACTCACACAGTACTGTGTTACAGTATTAATATAACTAACATTTCCAGTATAATAAAACTAACATTTATATTCAAATGTCAAATTTCTAATCTAATTCCTTCAATTAAACATCTCTTTAAAATAAGATGTCCAATTACATATCACAGATATTGGCATCTGACACTTGAAATGAATTTTAGCCCAATGGTTGTATATTTGTTCTTGGTCCACGAGTCAAGTAAAACCACTCGCATGTGACCATGAAATAGAGAGAGAAAGAAGGACCATGAAATCAATCAAGAGGAGAGGTTCTCCTGTCAACACTAAAGCTCTGTTCTGGGCCATATTTGACATACTTGACATGTAGATTTGTGAGGAGAAAATCCCAACCCAACAACTTCAATGGACTGATTCATAACTTTTTAAAATGTGTAATAACCACAGAAATACATACACCTATGGACACTACCATTCTCTTCCTCTCATATGTGTGTGTGTGTGTGTGTGTGTGTGTGTGTGTGTGTGTGTGTGTGTGTGTGGAGGGGGTTCAGAGTGACAGCTCGCGGGTCGTGTTGCGTGAGAGGGGCCTGGGCCGAGCTCAGACTCTGTGTGGTCTGGCTGTGTGGTCTCCAGCTGATGGGCAGGCCGGGGAGGAGGATGGGAGAGGGAAAGAGCCCCAGTGTGTGTGTGTGTGTGTTTACTTTATCCAGAGCCCGGCCCAGGCACTTGGCAGCCTCAGCCCCAGCGGACAGCCCTGCTTTTAAGCCACTCAGCAGCAGCAGCAGCCCCTGGTCCTGGCTCTGCTGTACAGAGGATAAATACACAAAGTCCTACAAACATAACGACATCTCACTCACATGGCTCTTCTCAACATAGCTTTTATTCCTGGACCTATGGGGCCTTTTGGCCGAGGCTTTGGTGCAGCATGTACAGTAGTGTATAATGTATGTACTGTGTGCCTATGGTAATAGAGAGAGAGATTCTGGGGTAGAATCTGAAGAATAATTCCCTTCTCTAAGAGGGTTAGATTGCTGTGTTAAAGTAATGTACTGTATACAGAACATGGCCAGTCAAGGACCCAATAAGGGACCCCTCATTTCCTTCCTCTCTCTTTTAAATGTCCTTCTAAATGTTCAATAAGGGACCCCCCCCTCCCCCCCGTCCTCCTACTCCCTGACAGACACACATCGACCTAATCGAACCTAGCCCCCCCTCCCCCTCTATGGCATCTCTAGGGAAGGCCCTGTAATGCTGCACTGCTGAGAACGCGCCATGAAAATATAAATACAACCTCGCCTTTCGCATTTCTACCGAGCAAATAAACAGGGCCACCCATATTTCCAATTAGAGCCAGCATAGTGTAGACGACAGGAAATGTGGTAGGGAACAAGGAACAACCCTTTTATCCTCAATCCCGCCCCCCCAAACAGTGTCCTGGGTTAGGGTCAGGGACACGGGACAGTGACAGGAAAGACGCTGAGCAGAAGCAAGTAATGCCTAAACCCCCTAAACCCCCGCCTCCCCCTCTCAATCATCCCCCCTCCCTATTACCTGACCCCGTACCTGACCCGAGTGCTCCCCATAGCTAACTGCTCCTGGGTGACGATAGCTGGGCTCTCCAGACTTAGCAGGGAGCTCTGGTAAGTAAACAATGGCTTCCTGTGAAATGGTCCACACGGTCACTCCAACACAGTCAACTCTGTCAGGATAAACAAAACAAATAAAATTTATACAACGTTTTCTCTTGGAGGACAAAAATACGTTACATCCTGTGCATCCTAAACTGAGAGAGGAGAGTACTTATTATGTGAGAGATCTTTAGTCTGAAATGGTCATCAGAGGGGTGCAGGGGGAAACCCTTTGTCCGCTTTTCCCTCTACTGTTTACGTCCCCCCACACCCTCTCTGAAATATGCAGTGTGTAGGCTGTTAACATGCCTCTCTTGCTCTCTGTATCCCTCAGTTCATTTCAAGAAACAAGTCCGACCTTTGCCTTATCGGCCCCATCAGTTTTATCAGGTTATCCCTCTCGGTTTTAAATTAGCCATTCTCACTGCATTTCCACTTGTTCTGGGAACGACTCCCCTCCACCACCATTACAGAGGCTAAGCCTGGGACCACCCAAGCACTGAGACTGAGCTCCAGCTGAGCGATGCAGAGACAGCGTCAGTGGACAGAGTCCTTATTGCTTTGATAAGAAAGACAACCACTCTCCTAGGAGTATATAGAGAAACAGTTATCTAATGCTGCTGCCTGGGTTTGTCTAATAGACTGATTGATCAAAGTCACAATCTGATAGAGTTGCCTGGCATGGCATTCACCTTGTGTTAATGTAATTTGTCCCTGGCCCCGGCCCAGACCATGGCTGGGTTGAAATAGTATTTGAAATCGTTCAAAAATGTTTATCGTTTGCTTTAGCCTGCCTGAAGTGCCAGATGGGCGGGGTTTGCACTTTTGCGGACTATTCTGTTGGCTCCATTACAGCAGGCAAACTCAATCAAGCACAGCTTAAGTATTTGAAAGAAAACAAATAGTATTTGAACCCTGGTCTGCTGTGGTTAGTGGCAAGGCATCATGGGGCCAGTTAGTGAACATAAACACACAACTTAGCATAATGACCCAAGAGAGTCATGGAGTTCTGTCATTAAAGGCATGTTCACGCCAAGCTCGGCCACTAAATACCAACAGGTATATTACCACCATATTGATTAATGACCCTGACTCGCACAGGAGGCAGTCAGGAACAATTTGTTGATTTTGGTTCATTTTACCAATTCTAGGGAGGGATAACTGGGAAATTAGATTTTCACATGCCTGTATCTAGATTCTAGAAGGACACTGCAGATTCTAGAGTGGTTCTAGGTACTCTCTAGAGTCCTGACACAGAACTCAGTCAACTACGCTGGTGGTCTCTTAGAAAGCTACAGTATGGCCTTCAGTCCAGTTGCTGGATACTACCAGAATTAGCTGATAGAAGCATCATGGAGGCATGGCGTCTGTCCAGACGTCCTTGTACGGCACTGTCACAGACACCCCCCAGTGGATGGGTTGGATCAGGCGTGGGGAGGAGGGGAGTGTAGCCTAACCTCTTCATTCCTCAGCCCATTGTTCAGTGTTTATGTTTGATTGGTTTGTATCTGAGCGTCTTCCCCCCATAGGCTCCTGCTCCTGACCAGGCAGCCACACAGGAAACAGGCAGTATAAACAGTGGAGTAGGGAGCCTAACCCTTTACTCAGAGCTACAGGAACAGAATGTAAACAGAGCAAGAGATGTTTGCTGTGGTTCATTTTGAGCTGGCCCTGTAGAAGTACGGTTTGTCAGTCAAAGTAAGGAGTATCATTTTCATTGCTTGCATAGGTTATCATGGGTAATATCTATTTTTAAGTGCTGTTACTATGGGTACTGAGGATAAAGTTTACTTTTCTGTGCTATTAATAGGACTTCGTACACCAATGCTGTATGCATAGAGATGCTATGAATTATAGGATTCTATGGCCGTATGTTTCTTGACAGAAAGATAGATTTTGATGGTGATATAATTTTGTCAATATCGGATCATCGCAGATGATTTTCAGAGCCCGTATCAAAATGTGGATTTTGGTCTGTGAGAAGCCTGGATCAAAATCTGAACACAATGACTAGCCATAGAGATAGACAAAAGAGGGGGAACCATGCCAACATGTTCTTGGAAGTCCTCGAAGAATACAATGGAAAACCTGTGCTAAGGGCTCTGACTGAGAGAGCCCTTCACCACTGAGCCTGTTACATCACCTAGAGATGTTATAAGTTAACAGATAGACAGACCAATCAGAAAGAGCTGTAGTCCATCTGGTCTTACACTTTATACCACTTCAGACAGCTGTGTGTGCGTGTGTGTGCGCGCGTGTGTGTGTGTGTGTGTATTGCCTCTCTCTGAGGTATAAAAATGAGAAAGACCCAGTGATGGCTCTTTGCACTAATATTGACCTTCCATTAAGCGAGACTTACAGCCTCTGTTCGGCTTAGCATTAGGACCACCTCTAGCCCTCTGGGAAACTTAATTTTCACAGAAACATGGAGGTTTTAACAACCCCGGTTAGAACAATAAAGCCGGGGCTCGGGCCTGGTATGGTACTAGAAAGACTCTGGTCCTTTTTTAATCTTCAACATAGGAATGCTACAAAAAATAATTTAATGAAACTGGTTACAATTGATGGAGTCACCCATGATTCACCAAATTATATTTTGAAGGAGGAAAAAAAGTACTTTAAGCGTATGTTTTCGTTTCAGTCGCCTGAAACCTCTAACTGAAGCTAATTGTAGAGATTTTTTTTCTATTGATTATGTAAAATTAACAGCCATACAGAAAGACTCATGTGAAGGTGAAATTACAGAGGAGGAACTTCTGGATGCAATTAAAGACTTTAAGTCCGGGAACACTCCAGGGTTGGATGGCATACCAGTCGAGGTATACCAAACCTTTTTTGATATACTAAGAGGACCGTTATTAGCATGTTTTAACCACTCCTATGTAAATGGTAGATTATCAGACACTCAAGAAGAAGGTCTGATTTCATTATTACTGAAACAGGATACAAGTGGAAAATATAAAGTCCATTAAAAAAATTGGAGGCCCTTTACACTTCAGTGTTGTGATGCAAAAATTCTAGAAAAATGTATAGCGCATAGAATTAAAAATTATATTGTCGGACATTATTCATTCTAATCAGACAGGTTTTTTACATGGAAGATACATTGGAGATAATATAAGGCAAGTACTGGAAACAATAGAACACTATGGAAAATCTGGGAAACCAGGCCTGCTATTCATAGCAGACATCGAAAAGGCATTTGATAAAGTATGACTGGGGTTTATATATAAATGCCTGGAGCATTTCAATTTTGGAGAATTTCTTATAAAATGGGTCAAAATCATGTATAGTAACCCTAGGTGTAAAATAGTAAATAATGGCTATTTCTCCGAAAGTTTTAAACTGTCAAGAGGAGTAAAACAAGGTTGTCCACTATCGGCATATCTATTTATTATGGCCATCGAGATGTTAGCTATTAAAATCAGATCCAACAATAATATCAAGGGATTAGAAATACAGGGCTTAAAAACAAAGGTGTCATTGTACGATGATCATTCATGTTTTCTTTTAAATCCACAACTAGAATCCCTCCACAGCCTCATAGAGGATCTATATACATTTTCTAACCTCTTTGGATTACAACAAAATTATGACAAATGTACTATATTATGTATTGGTTCACTAAAAAATACAATTTTTATATTACCATGTAGTTTACCAATAAAATGGTCTGATGGTGATGTGGATATACTCGGAAAACATATCCCAAAGGAAATATATGATCTCACTCCAATATATTTTAGCAAAAATAGATAAGATCTTGCTACCATGGAAAGGTAAATACCTGTCAATTTGTGGAAAAATCACCCTGATTAACTCTTTAGTATTATCCCAGTTTACCTATTTGCTGATGGTCTTGCCTACGCCTAGCGAACAGTTTTTTTTATTATAAGAAAAAAAAAGCCAGACAAAATTAAACAGGCCTATTTATATAATGAATTCGGAGGACAGAAATGATTAAATATTAAAGCATTAGACCTATCACTAAAAGCTTCAGTCATACAAAAGTTATACTTAAATCCGAACTGGTTCTCTAGCAAATTAGTAAGATTGTCTCACCCAATGTTCAAGAATGGCCTTTTCCCCTTTATTCAGATTACAACCTCTCACTTTCAGTTATTTGAAAACGAAATAATCTCGCAAATATCACTATTTCTAAAACAAGCCATAGAAAGTTGGTTGCAATTTCAATTGAATCCTCCAGAAACAACAGAACAAATAATGCAACAAATATTGTGGTTAAACTCAAATATACTAATTGACAAAAAAAAAATGTTTAAAAAAGGTATAATCTTCTTAAATGATATAATCGGTAGGACTGGTGGAGTTATGTCGCACATGCAGCTAACAAAAACATATGGAAATGTCTGCTCTACCCAAAATTATAACCAAATAATTGCAGCCTTACCGCAACAATGGAAGAGGAAAGTGGAAGGGGTAGAAAGTAAGGAACTTGTCTGTCGGCCTTGCATTAAAGAACATAATGGGTTAAAGACAACTGTGATAAATAAAAAAGTATACCAGTTTCATTTAAGGACCAAAGGATTGACAGCCGTCCCATATAGATTGCAAAATAGTTGAGAAGAGATTTTTGACGTACCGATCCCATGGCATAGTGTTTATGAACTGATACGCAAAACGACACTGGATTCAAAACTTATAATCTTTCAATTTACATTATTATATACAATTCTTGCTGCCAATAGAATGTTATTTATATGGGGGATACAATCTTCCCAGCTCTGCAGATTTTGCTGCGAAGAGACAGAATCATTAGATAATTTGTTTTGGTACTGTCCATTTGTAGCTTGTTTTTGGACACAGGTCCAGGAATGGCTAAAGGATTGCAATGTTTACCTGGAGCTAACATTGCAGATAGCATTACTGGGTGATCTGGAAAGTCATAGTCAATCGATCAATAATATAAAAATACTTTTAGCAAAAATGTTTATTTTCAATTTACAATCTGTAGAAAAAATGAGAATAGAAAGGTTCAGAACTTTTGTAAAACATCACAGTACAGTTGAAATATATATGGCAAATAGAAATCCTATATGGATGGTGTTAAGAGATAGATGGGTGGTGTTGAATGGAGTTGAAGGATGGGACTAATAACAAGATAACTAATAATGTCAGCATACTGTGTCCATAATAAGTATATAGGTTGTAGGTTGGGAGCTTTTGTGAAAGAGCACAGTTAGAAAGATGTGGCATATAGAAGCAAACCGGATGGACATCATGAAAATGATCGGAGAGGTTGAGAGTAGAAGAAGTTCAGGAGAAAAAACAAACAAAATATAATTATTGTAAAATTGACTGTGTCCATAAAATGTATATAGTAAGTATAAGCTGGAAGTAGAGGCCTAAGCATTGTTGTTCACTAGTTTACTCCAATTAGGGAAAGGGTGGTGGGGTTGGAAAGTAATAAAGGGGAATATATATATATATTTTAAGGATATGTATGTATGTATGTGTGTATATGTGTGTATGTATATATGTATATGTATGCATATGTACAGTGAGGGAAAAAAGTATTTGATCTCCTGCTGATTTTGTACGTTTGCCCACTGACAAAGAAATTATCAGTCTATAATTTTAATGGTAGGTTTATTTGAACAGTGAGAGACAGAATAACAACAACAAGATCCAGAAAAACGCATGTCAAAAATTTTATAAATTGATTTGCATTTTAATGAGGGAAATAAGTATTTGACCCCCTCTCAATCAGAAAGATTTCTGGCTCCCAGGTGTCTTTTATACAGGTAACGAGCTGAGATTAGGAGCACACTCTTAAAGGGAGTACTCCTAATCTCAGTTTGTTACCTGTATAAAAGACACCTGTCCACAGAAGCAATCAATCAATCAGATTCCAAACTCTCCACCATGGCCAAGACCAAAGAGCTCTCCAAGGATGTCAGGGACAAGATTGTAGACCTACACAAGGCTGGAATGGGCTACAAGACCATCGCCAAGCAGCTTGGTGAGAAGTTGACAACAGTTGGTGCGATTATTCGCAAATGGAAGAAACACAAAAGAACTGTCAATCTCCCTCGGCCTGGGGCTCCATGCAAGATCTCACCTCGTGGAGTTGCAATGATCATGAGAACGGTGAGGAATCAGCCCAGAACTACACGGGAGGATCTTGTCAATGATCTCAAGGCAGCTGGGACCATAGTCACCAAGAAAACAACTGGTAACACACTACGCCGTGAAGGACTGAAATCCTGCAGCGCCCGCAAGGTCCCCCTGCTCAAGAAAGCACATATACATGCCCGTCTGAAATTTGCCAATGACAATCTGAATGATTAATTAATTAAAATGAAAATAAATTTATAACATTTTTGACATGGGTTTTTCTGGATTTTTTTGTTGTTATTCTGTCTCTCACTGTTCAAATAAACCTACCATTAAATTATAGACTGATCATGTCTTTGTCAGTGGGTAAACGTACAAAATCAGCAGGGGATCAAATACTTTTTTCCCTCACTGTATATATATATATATATACACTGCTCAAAGAAATAAAGGGAACACTAAAATAACACATCCTAGATCTGAATGAATGAAATAATCTTATTAAATACTTTTTTCTTTACATAGTTGAATGTGCTGACAACAAAATCACACAAAAATGATCAATGGAAATCAAATTTATCAACCCATGGAGATCTGGATTTGGAGTCCCCCTCAAAATTAAAGTGGAAAACCACACTACAGGCTGATCCAACTTTGATGTAATGTCCTTAAAACAAGTCAAAATGAGGCTCAGTAGTGTGTGTGGCCTCCACGTGCCTGTATGACCTCCCTACAATGCCTGGGCATGCTCTTGATGAGGTGGCGGATGGTCTCCTGAGGGATCTCCTCCCAGACCTGGACTAAAGCATCCGCCAACTCCTGGACAGTCTGTGGTGCAACGTGGCGTTGGTGGATGGAGCGAGACATGATGTCCCAGATGTGCTCAATTAGATTCAGGTCTGGGGAACGGGCGGGCCAGTCCATAGCATCAATGCCTTCCTCTTGGAGGAACTGCTGACACACTCCAGCCACATGAGTTCTAGCATTGTCTTGCATTAGGAGGAACCCAGGGCCAACTGCACCAGCATATGGTCTCACAAGGGGTCTGAGGATCTCATCTCGGTACCTAATGGCAGTCAGGCTACCTCTGGCGAGCACATGGAGGGCTGTGCGGCCCCCCAAAGAAATGCCACCCCACACCATGACTGACCCACCGCCAAACCGGTCATGCTGGTGGATGTTGCAGGCAGCAGAACGTTCTCCACGGCGTCTCCAGACTCTGTCACGTCTGTCACGTGCTCAGTGTGAACCTATATATATATATGCAGTGCTATGAAAAAGTATTTGCCCCCTTTCTAATTTTCTCTACTTTTGCATATTTGTGATACTGAATGTTATATGATCTTCAACCAAAACCTAATATTAGATAAAGGGAACATAAGTGAACAAATAACACAACAATTACATATTTATTTCATAAACAAAGTTATGCAACACCCAATTCCCCTGTGTGAAAAAGTAATTGCCCCCTTACACTCAATAACTGGTTGTGCCACCTTTAGCTGCAATGACTCCAACCAAATGCTTCCTGTAGTTGTTGATCAGTCTCTAACGTCGCTGTGGAGGAATTTTGGCCCACTCTTCCATGCAGAACTGCTTTAACTCAGTGACGTGTGGGTTTTCAAGCATGAACTGCTCGTTTCAAGTCCTGCCACAACATCTCAATTGGGATTAGGTCTGGACTTTGACTAGGCCATTCCAAAACTTCCAATTTGTTGCTTTTTAGCAATTTCCATGTAGACTTGATTGTGTGTTTTGGATCATTGTCTTGCTGCATGACCCAGCTGCGCTTCAGCTTCAGCTCACAGACGGATGTTCTGACATTCTCCTGTAGAATTCTCTGATACAGGGCAGAATTCATGGTTCCTTCTATTAAGGCATTACTGTGGAATGCAGTGTTTGGTTTTCGGCTGGCATTACTGGAACCATGTCGTCCAAAAGTTTATACTTTTGAATCATCTGTCCATAGAACGTTCTTCCAAGAGTCTTGATGATCATCCAGGTGCTTTTTGGCAAACTTTAGTCAACTTTTTGGGTCCCATTATGCCTGCCGAAAACCAAACACTGCATTCCACAGTAAGAACATCATACCAAAGGTCAAGCATGGTGGTGGTGGTGTGATGGTTTGGGGATGCTTTGCTGCCTCAGGACCTGGCTGACTTGCCTTAATAGAAGGAACCATGAACTCTGCTCTGTATCAGAGAATTCTACAGGATAATGTCAGACCATCCGTCTGTGAGCTGAAGCTGAAGCGTAGCTGGGTCATGCAGCAAGAAAATGATCCAAAACACACATATTGGAAGTTTTGGAATGGCCTGGTCAAAGTCCAGACATAATCCCAATTGAGATGTTGTGGCAGGACTTGAAACGAGCAGTTCATGCTTGAAAACCCACACGTCACTGAGTTAAAGCAGTTCTGCATGGAAGAGTGGGCCAAAATTCCTCCACAGCGACGTGAGAGACTGATCAACAACTACAGGAAGCATTTGGTTGGAGTCATTGCAGCTAAAGGTGGCACAACCAGTTATTGAGTGTAATGGGGCAATTACTTTTTCACACAGGGGAATTGGGTGTTGCATAACTTTGTTTATGAAATAAATATGTAATTGTTGTGTTATTTATTCACTTATGTTCCCTTTATCTAATATTAGGTTTTGGTTGAAGATCTGATAACATTCAGTATCACAAATATGCAAAAGTAGAGAAAATTAGAAAGGGGGCAAATGCTTTTTCATAGCACTGTATATATATATATATATATATATACAGTGGGGAAAAAAAGTATTTAGTCAGCCACCAATTGTGCAAGTTCTCCCACTTAAAAAGATGAGAGAGGCCTGTAAATTTCATCATAGGTACACGTCAACTATGACAGACAAAATGAGAAAAAAAAAATCCAGAAAATCACATTGTAGGATTTTAATGAATTTATTTGCAAATTATGGTGGAAAATAAGTATTTGGTCAATAACAAAAGTTTCTCAATACTTTGTTATATACCCTTTGTTGGCAATGACACAGGTCAAACGTTTTCTGTAAGACTTCACAAGGTTTTCACACACTGTTGCTGGTATTTTGGCCCATTCCTCCATGCAGATCTCCTCTAGAGCAGTGATGTTTTGGGGGCTGTCGCTGGGCAACACGGACTTTCAACTCCCTCCAAAGATTTTCTATGGGGTTGAGATCTGGAGACTGGCTAGGCCACTCCAGGACCTTGAAATGCTTCTTACGAAGCCACTCCTTCGTTGCCCGGGCGGTGTGTTTGGGATCATTGTCATGCTGAAAGACCCAGCCACGTTTCATCTTCAATGCCCTTGCTGATGGAAGGAGGTTTTCACAAAAAATCTCACGATACATGGCCCCATTCATTCTTTCCTTTACACGAATCAGTCGTCCTGGTCCCTTTGCAGAAAAACAGCCCCAAAGCATGATGTTTCCACCCCCATGCTTCACAGTAGGTATGGTGTTCTTTGGATGCAACTCAGCATTCTTTGTCCTCCAAACACGACGAGTTGAGTTTTTACCAAAAAGTTCTATTTTGGTTTCATATGACATTCTCCCAATCCTCTTCTGGATCATCCAAATGCACTCTAGCAAACTTCAGACGGGCCTGGACATGTACTGGCTTAAGCAGGGGGACACGTCTGGCACTGCATGATTTGAGTCCCTGGCGGCGTAGTGTGTTACTGATGGTAGGCTTTGTTACTTTGGTCCCAGCTCTCTGCAGGTCATTCACTAGGTCCCCCCGTGTGGTTCTGGGATTTTTGCTCACCGTTCTTGTGATCATTTTGACCCCACGGGGTGAGATCTTGTGTGGAGCCCCAGATCGAGGGAGATTATCAGTGGTCTTCTATGTCTTCCATTTCCTAATAATTGCTCCCACAGTTGATTTCTTCAAACCAAGCTGCTTACCTATTGCAGATTCAGTCTTCCCAGCCTGGTGCAGGTCTACAATTTTGTTTCTGGTGTCCTTTGACAGCTCTTTGGTCTTGGCCATAGTGGAGTTTGGAGTGTGACTGTTTGAGGTTGTGGACAGGTGTCTTTTATACTGATAACAAGTTCAAACAGGTGCCATTAATACAGGTAACGAGTGGAAGACAGAAGAGCCTCTTAAAGAAGAAGTTACAGGTCTGTGAGAGCCAGAAATCTTGCTTGTTTGTAGGTGACCAAATACTTATTTTCCACCATAATTTGCAAATAAATTCATTAAAAATCCTACAATGTGATTTTCTGGAATTTGTTTTCTCAATTTGTCTGTCATAGTTGACGTGTACCTATGATGAAAATTACAGGCCTCTCTCATCTTTTTAAGTGGGAGAACTTGCACAATTGGTGGCTGACTAAATACTTTTTTTCCCCACTGTATATATATATATATATATATATAAACATGGGGGATTGGAAGTGATGCAGACAATTACATTGATGGAAGTTACAATCTATCTGCAATATTAAGCTGATCTACCCCCTAAAAAAAAACTGTTAAAAAAAAGACCCTGGTCCTGTCCCGCAGGTTTATATGTCCCTGCTGAAACATCGGTGGGAACTAACCTTACACTCCCTGCTGACATATGGTTATGGTTAGGTGAACATTGAGTGTGTTTGCTTACTTACAGTAGATTCATTTGCAGTGTGATAATGAGCTAGATTAGCAAAGAGCCCGGCTCTTATTCAATGTGAATGGAGCGATTGTGTAGGATGGAATTTGTATTATTTGTGTACATTTGTTCTGAATCATCATTCATTTTCACAGGGAATATTTTCATTTTCTGTAACTGGGAACTTGGTGAATAACAATAATGTGAAATGCTTTAAACCGTTATATTAAACTGATCAATTAAACAACTCTTGAATTTAAAAAATAGGTCAATGCTCATATTCCCCTATGAACCTTGATACTGTTGTAAACAAATGCATTTGTTTAAAATGTCTGCCACACCTAAAATAGGGCCTATGACTGATAGTCAGACCATATTACACTGATAAATTAAACACCTGTTGAATTAAAAAAAGAGGTTAGTGCTCATATTCCCCTACGAACCTTGATTCTGTTGTATAGTAAACATATTATTGAAAAACATTCTGCCACATATTAAATAGGGCCTAATATAACACAATTATTGGCTAGCCCAGTTGATGCACAGTATTCATCTACGCATCATGCTTCTGATGCCCAGTAGGGGGCGTGTATGAACACTGTTATAAGACCACTGTGTGAGAACGAATCACTGCATACAAACAGAACACAGTATAGCACCTTATACATATTACAATACAATAGTGTATACAGTGAAAATGTATACATATGACAGTGCCACTCTGACATTTTAGATAGCTAGATCAATGACCTTAGGCAGGGAGAGATTGCTCATCCTCACCAACACTGCACACATGTTTAGTATTCATTTAGATAATCTCTCTCTCCAACACACCTCTGTAAATCACCCACTTATACCCTATAAATCCTGAATTTATTTGTGTGTGTGTGTGTGTCCATCTTCATTATCAGTCAAACAGCACCACAGTGACAGTTTGATCCACCCACAGCCTGTCTTACCCTGCTGCCAGTATCTTCCCTCTCATCTTTAGTGGCGCTATTGTCCCTCTCTCCCTGGGAACAGTGCAGCCATATTCATTCATTTGCATGCATTAGAGTCTAGACAATCAGAACATGACCTGGCTGCCTGTTTCCATCACAGCAGATGGAGATCACACTAGAGTGGGTTGATCCATAGTGAAGCAGTGGATAAGCTATAATGGATCATTATTATTACAGGTGGGTAATAATAATAGTGATATCATATCAGAACACCTTTGAGTGGATGCACATGGTATCTTTGTGAAACTAAGTTATGAAACATAAATAGAGCTTCTATTGTAACACATCTTTTTAACAACATATCATCAATCTTTCATTTATTGGTAAAGTGTTAGATAGACAGTACTCATACTGTCTTTGCCATTATCTCATAGTTCCAGCAGTTGGGCTGTTAAACAGAGGGATCTCCATCTCTGTACAATTTTCCTAATGAGAGATGTGTCAATGTTTTGGTTTTGTCCTTCTTATTGGTGTTGTTTGTGTCCCTCCATCATAATGTGTAGTGACTCATCTAACCTTTATTAATGGCCAACAGTCAAGCTCACCTGATGTTTCAACAACAGTACTCTTCCAACATCAACATCTTCTTCTTTCCTTTCTCCCCCCTCCACCTGTATCCAGTCATACTGTTTAGTATAAACATTTTCTCTCTCTCTCTCTCTCTCTCTCTCTCTCTCTCTCTCTCTCTCTCTCTCTCTCTCTCTCTCTCTCTCTCTCTCTCTCTCTCTCTCTCTCTCTCTCTCTCTCTCTCTCAGTAATCTGTTTGGATAAGGGAATGAATGAGACTTGTTTTATATTATATTTTAAACGCTGGAGACAGATGTGAAACCTGTCATTTGTCAGCAAACTGAAACATATCAACATACCAACTTTCCCACAGTAAAGTTTATGAAATGCTGTGCCATTCATTATGCAGCATTTAAATTGTATGGCCTTTTAACTTGCAGGGATGGGTACTCTCGAATGTCTTAATTATAGGCTACCCCGACTTTCTCTGTTTCCTATTTCTATCATGTTAGATATGAGCTGCTATCAGTATCGACCTTCAGTAGGCCAGATAACCACACATATTCAACTGCCAATTTACTGTTAGTTCCCTTCAGTTGGTATAGCCTACATTATCATTCCATTTCATTACATTGTTTCCTTTACCTTAATTTGCTTACTTTGTAAACGCGGTCACAGCTGTGTGGTTGTTGCTGAGGATCATTAGTAACAGTTGACAACATATATTTTTAAAGACATGTAGGCTAATTGAATCGTTATGGAGCGCAGCGCAGACCAAGCCGTAACAGTTTGAACGCGACACATGGCGCAATAGGCTTACTTGGACGTGTCATCACACAGTTCAATGGACGGGGGTTTAGCCTACTATCGTACACCATTTTCCATATTATACACTAATCTTCCAACATTACCATGGGTTGAACTGAATGTGGCAATTTTCAGAATGAATCAAAATAATCTACAAGAGTATTTTTTAATCTACCAATTGGTGCTGAAACAAAGACGCATATGCATATATTTAGATGGCTTTTTTTCATTGATCCCTAATATTCTGAACCCGTTCTCTGGATATATTCTAGTGAGTCTGTCAACAAAATTCGAACTAAAAGGTATACCGTATTTAAAGGGATGGCTGCACATTTACTGACCCTTAAAGGGAAAATCCACTCAAAAACATTTGGTATACTTTCTAGATGCAAAGTGACACAAGCCACATCAAAATGCAGCATTTTGCATTATCATTATTATGTGGTCGTTGACACTTTCCTTCTTGAAAGTCCAATATCTTCAAAACTTGACTGCTGACATGCAAAACATATTGGGACTATATCAACAGTGGACTAATGAGTGGATATTCACTTTAAGGGTCAGTGTCTTGTTCACACAGTAAATGTACAGCCACTCCTCTCCTGATCACTTTTTATGCAATGTCATGTGGCCACCACCCAAGTGAGCTTTTACAGATTATTCTACAGTGACTGCAGGTTTTGCTCCCCATCCAGTCCTCACCTTTTGCCCTCTCCTTTGCCTGCCACAGAGCTTCGCCAGGCAGAGTGGTCTGTAATTGCCACTGTGGGTGATGTTGTTTTAAGACAGCCAGGGTGCTCTGGTAACCAGGCACAGTGGAAAGTGGGTAAATAACTGCCAGGTGTCAAGTATGTCAGGTACATCAGAGGTGAGCGAGTAGCTGGTGGAACAGGGCTGGAATTGGCAAGGATGGGGACATCCTCTGTGTGTGTGTCTGTGTGTCCGTGTGTCCGTGTGTGTAGACCTGCCCTCCAGATCGTCCGAAGGTGGCCACCAATGAAGAAGTCCAAACTTCACCTTCCCACTTTTAAATGCAGTCTCACAAACACACATCTCAAAGTGCTTTATCTCATCCCAACACTCTCCTAAAGTATCACCTCTATTTGACCTGGCCAAGTTCGTTTCATTGCTGTCTGGTTCAGTAGCTTCCTCTACTGCTCTCTTGGCAAGGCTATACAGATCTCAGTAAACACCACCTCAGTTCTGAGACGTCCACACAGTGTTCCAGGAAGACCCTGCAGCGCTAATATCCATGTGGTTGAGTTCAATGGCACACCTTGCATCTTATCTAGCCCGGCCTTCTTTTGATACGCAGGAGCAACCCTGTCACAACAAGCTTATGTGAAGAGAAGACACCCGTTGGGGATTCTCTTGACAGAACATACGTTCTGAGAATGGTCTCATTTTAGCTGCTAATAAGCTTTAACGGCAGTTCGATTTGACAGGGAACAAAGTGGAATGGAGTACAGTGGGAAATGAACTGAGAGAAAATGTAGGACATTCCACTACATACATAATCAGTTTGAAACTAATTGTTTGCCAGATACTACCTCGAAATATTTCTGACAAGTTGATAATTGATATACATTCATACTTACAGTGGGGGAAAAAAGTATTTAGTCAGCCACCAATTGTGCAAGTTCTCCCACTTAAAAAGATGAGATAGGCCTGTAATTTTCATCATAGATACACGTCAACTATGACAGACAAATTGAGATTTTTTTTCCAGAAAATCACATTGTAGGATTTTTAATGAATTTATTTGCAAATTATGGTGGAAAATAAGTATTTGGTCAATAACAAAAGTTTCTCAATACTTTGTTATATACGCTTTGTTGGCAATGACACAGGTCAAACTTTTCTGTAAGTCTTCACAAGGTTTTCACACACTGTTGCTGGTATTTTGGCCCATTCCTCCATGCAGATCTCCTCTAGAGCAGTGATGTTTTGGGGCTGTCGCTGGGCAACACAGACTTTCTACTCCCTCCAAAGATTTTCTATGGGGTTGAGATCTGGAGACTGGCTAGGCCACTCCAGGACCTTGAAATGCTTCTTACGAAGCCACTCCTTTGTTGCCCGGGCGGTGTGTTTGGGATCATTGTCATGCTGAAAGACCCAGCCACGTTTCATCTTCAATGCCCTTGCTGATGGAAGGAGGTTTTCACTCAAAATCTCACGATACATGGCCCCATTCATTCTTTCCTTTACACGTATCAGTCGTCCTGGTCCCTTTGCAGAAAAACAGCCCCAAAGCATGATGTTTCCACCCCCATGCTTCACAGTAGGTATGGTGTTCTTTGGATACAACTCAGCATTCTTTGTCTTCCAAACACGACGAGTTGAGTTTTTACCAAAAAGTTATATTTTGGTTTCATCTGACCATATGACATTCTCCCAATCTTCTTCTGCAAATGCACTCTAGCAAACTTCAGACGGGCCTGGACATGTACTGGCTTAAGCAGGGGGACACGTCTGGCACTGCAGGATTTGAGTCCCTGGTGGCGTAGTGTGTTACTGATGGTAGGCTTTGTTACTTTGGTCCCAGCTCTCTGCAGGTCATTCACTAGGTCCCCCCCGTGTGGTTCTGGGATTTTTGCTCACCGTTCTTGTGATCATTTTGACCCCACGGGGTGAGATCTTGCGTGGAGCCCCAGATCAAGGGAGATTATCAGGGGTCTTGTATGTCTTCCATTTCCTAATAATTGCTCCCACAGTTGATTTCTTCAAACCAAGCTGCTTACCTATTGCAGATTCAGTCTTCTCAGCCTGGTGCAGGTCTACAATTTTGTTTCCGGTGTCCTTTGACAGCTCTTTGGTCTTGGCCATAGTGGAGTTTGGAGTGTGACTGTTTGAGGTTGTGGACAGGTGTCTTTTATACTGATAACAAGTTCAAACAGGTGCCATTAATACAGGTAACGAGTGGAGGACAGAGGAGCCTCTTAAAGAAGAAGTTACAGGTCTGTGAGAGCCAGAAATCTTGTGACCAAATACTTATTTTCCACCATAATTTGCAAATAAATTCATAAAAAATCCTACAATGTGATTTTCTGGATTTTTTTTTCTCAATTTGTCTGTCATAGTTGACGTGTACCTATGATGAAAATTACAGGCCTCTCTCATCTTTTTAAGTGGGAGAACTTGCACAATTGGTGGCTGACTAAATACTTTTTTCTTTTCCCCCACTGTATCTAACACCTTTTTCTCTTTTCACTGATGCGCATTGACAGTTGAACTACTATAGGAAGTAATCAACCACTGAAAGCCATCACTTTGTAAAGGCTATTGTTCAACCCATGTAATATACTAACTCATGCTGTTATTTAAGGCTATAAAACAGCACATAGTCTCCTTTTCTAGTGTACTGTGCGTTAAGTGTGGGAACACACCCATACAAATTACCCTGACAGGCATTCGAGCACTCTAAGAAATTATTAAGATCTCTGCCCAAAGGGACACATAGGGACACAGTGGCTTCTTTTTGATGTGGGCAATATAACTCAGTGAGTACACTTTGAGCTCTGACAGGGGAACAGGAAACATTCTAAATGAGTACAGTATCACAGAGATAAATGATAAACGAGATAAGACCGTGATCAGAAGACATAGGAGGATGAGAAGGAGAAGTCAGAAATGGAGGGAGAGGAATAGAGGGGTGTAGGTCCCTCTTGTAGGAGCTAGGGAGCAGTGGAGCTAGGGGACAGTGTTAGAGCCGGCCTCCATGAAGCTGCTAGGGAACAGTGGTAGTGCCGGCCTCCAGGAAGCTGCTAGGGAACAGTGGTAATGCCGGCCTCCAGGAAGCTGCTAGGGAACAGTGGTAGGGCCGGCCTCCATGGCGTGACAGAGCAGAACACAGCTGTCAGGAGGTGTGGAAAGGCCTCTCTGGTGTTTTCAGCTGTGTTAACAGGTAACAAGAAGCCCCTCACGCACTCATCATATACTACCTCTCACTCTCTTTCTCAAACACACACGTGCAGGCACACAAACACACAACATAATAGTTTTATTATTTGTTTTATTGCACTTCATAGAACACCAGATGATAGAAAAGAAAACTACTTCAGAACTTCTCATTGGCACATGTTGTAAAGAATATAGCATTAATTCAATGCAGTTGAGAAATTAAGTACAGATAAGTGTCGCCTGATATAGTCTGCTTTATCAATGTACAATGACCCTGTTTTATCTCAAGTCAAAGGTCCCTATTTCCTCTAGCTTTAGGTGACCTTGACATAAAGAAATAATTGCGCGTCATTGTATGATTCCATCAGAATCAGAATGTTCAGCCATTGTCCTGACTGAACATATAAAACTCTATCCAGATAATTATATCTTTATAAGATCAGGGGAATTACACTTTTAACAACACACAGTAAAGTAGTTCTATTTATGAGTATGCAGTAAACACAAAATATAAACTTCATTATTTCCACTGTAACTCCAAGCAACACTTTTGTCACATCCTCTATTGATGAAACAGTTCTTAGGCACATTTATTGTACTTGATTACTAATAGCAGGTCAATGGCCAAGTCAATCTTTCCTGTAACATGCTATTTTTAGTGCTTATTGTGAACTTTCCTGGAATGACAAAGCTGTTTTTATGGCAGATTAATGGTTTTAGGACATAAACAGTACAGTATTTCAAAATAAATGGAAGGTAAGGTCACCATACACATGTATGAATAAACAGGCAGGGTCTGTATGAATTTGTAACGAATGCAATTTGTTTTTTTTCTGGTTTTACTGGCACAGATACAGACCTTTATGAGGGTGATTCCTCACGAAACCAGAACAACAAAAAAAGAATGATTTTTGGGATTTTCAGGAAATATAATCCGTAGAAGGGTACTTTGGGGAAAGGTTTGTTGACATATATTTGACATTTGTACCTAAAAGCATATTTGAGAAATAATGAATCAAAGTTGGCATATCTATGGAATTTTGGCCTTACCCAGTCCTCCCTTAAGACTCCATAATGTTTAATCTGTAGGTGCTACAAATCAAATATTGGTGTCACATGAAGCTTTACCGCTTGCTCTGTAATATGGGTAGTACTTCGACTTCAATAACAATTTTCTTCCATTAATTTATGAACCATTTTTGATTTGGCTAAATGTTCAATATATTTTTGAACATAATATACCCTACGGGCATATCAAAGCTCCAGAGTGGGATCTCTGCTATATCCCCACTCAAGATGACATCATAAAAGTGCAGGGAATTGAATACATTCCATTGTTATTTTTCATTGGTTGTAAAACATGTAAAACAAGACACACCTCATTGTGACGGAGCTGGCCGGACCCTGTGCACATAAAGAGGTTAAATGAATAACTGGACTGATAAAAATTGTCAAAATTCTGTACATATTTATTTTAAAACAGATGGGTTTAAAAATAGGTTAAATACAAACCATGCTAAAAGGTTATTAAAACGACAAAAAACTTTCCTTCAGAGCATATAGCATGTCTACCTCTTCCAAGCATTTTTCCCACTGTTCAAACAGACACCTTTTCAAGACACACTAAAAACAAATGGTGGACCTTAATGGAGTCTGTATGGCGCTATAAAGAACCCATTCCTAAGGTTCTATAAAGAAGCATGAAAAAAAAAAATCTATATAGCACCAAAAAAGGTTTATGCTATGGTTGCAACCCTTTTTTGGTGCTATATAGAACACTTTTTTATGGTTCTTTATGGAACCTTAGGAATGGGTTCTTTATAGCGCCATACATTGGTTTAGCTGTCACCTATTCAAGTTTTGTGACTTTAACCCCAAACCGTTATTACATCAGTTAGACTTGTCTTAAATAAAACGATTAAAAGGACCTTTAAAAACACAAGAATGAAAGAACAAAAAGACTCCATGTTCTTGTCCCACTTTTAAAAGCCTGGATGAAGTTACATCATAATTGTCCACTAAAAGCTAGAACACAGGTCCTGCTTGTAAACTGTAAATGCCACCTGTCCTGAATCAGCATCCATGGAAAATAGCCCAGCAAGGTAGCTGCCTCGCCCGACTGTCCCACTATTAGATCAAACAGTAACAGAAAGACAGTATCCTCCATTATTGCTGTGTCACCTCCCTAATGACCACCTAAAGAGAGACACATGCTAGCCATCACAGGTGTTGTGTAAGAATAATCATCCCTGTGTAGGCTGGTGGCCACTTCGTAATCCCATAAGGTTTGACACCAGCTCTGTTAGGATCCCATTCCATTAGGTCTCTGTAGGTGCTAATCATGGGTCCCAACCTCATTGACACACAATGAACATGATTATGTAAGGGTTTAAATTCTTAGGTTACAAATGACTGTGACAGCTAAGCCAATGGGTCACAATCAGCAAAGGATGAGTATCTTGATTTTACTATACCAACTCCCCCGTGGGATCGATTTTTTACTATTACTTAAGATGATATACGTTTACTTAGAAATGGGTCAGTGAGTTCACTTACACTGTAAGACATAATTTCAATATGTTAAACAAGACAATAATGCCATTATAATGATAACTGGATGGGTTCAGACTTGGTGGCTTCCTTTCCTGTCCTGGTTTGTATAGTACATTTCCTCTCTATTGTAGGTCAGACCTGGTGTTACTATATCTCTCTGGGGAGTTCTAGGTTGCCAACTACTGTAGAGAATACCTGATGGTGGTCTCCCTGTGTACATCTATCCATAGTTACTGTCACAACACTAGTCAAGCAGGGTGGTGGGTGTGACTCAGGACTCAGTCAGACCCTTTATATCCCTCAGCCCACATCACGTGCCAGACAGGAGTCACTCAGGTCAACAGCAACCTCTCAGCATGGTGTTAGTGTATGTGTGCTTCCTTGCCTCTCTTTAGGCTGTTTGGCTATGTGTTGTGCTGGTAGAATTTAAATGGAATACAGAGACACAGCTCCTGTCCATGTGTTACGAAACCAATAGCTAGCTTTGTCTAGGGGTCCTAGGATTAGTGGTCTGTAACCTGAATGAATGTGTGCATTTCTGTGAGACATTAGTTTATGTGCCTAGGTGTTGAAAGTACATTTGCCCAGGGAGACAGCAACCTTACCTTGGTCCAGGGCCAGCTCTGTCTATCTTGACCTTTTGGTCGGCCAGTCCAAGGGAATTAATATTTGTTCAGATGGTGATGAAACATAAATATGTACAAAAAGGAAAAATGCCAAAGGCATGTCCAAACTAAAGACTCAAAAACAAATGAAAGGCCTCATAGCCACCAAACAAAACCAGCAGCCTCACGGCTTGCCAGCTGGTACTCTCAATGACGATCTTTATTGGCAGCACCTGATTTGCTTATCAAACCTTGGCTCAGCACCTAGACCCGGTTGCTGCCACCTGGGGGATGGAGTGTGGACGTGTATCCTGGGTAGTGTGTTTGTCTGTGTCCTAACAATAACCTTCCACCCCATATCATAACATGTTGCTCTTACCCATATGCACCCACATACACACACTTGCATGCAAAAAACAACTAGGAAAATGTAAATACCAGACCAAATATAACTTTACATCCGTATACTACATAATAAGGGCATGTTGACTGTTTTCAACCTCTGCCAGGAAAATCATAATGAGAGGGTCTTCATAATTGGACTCAAAATAATATTTCCCAACATAAACTCTTACGAGCTGTTTGAATTTGACTTATTTGTTTACTGAAGTTTAAACGGACTCTGTCGTCAAGTACAAAACTCCTTCCTCTCCTGCAGCTATACTCAATGAAGATACTGACAGAGATAAGAGTGCAGAACAACGTTAATGACATAGACATCAATTTAATGCAATTACAAGTATGGTGTTTATGGGGCAGAATTTCCCACTTTAAACACAGAGCTGGCTAACGTCTGAGCCTGAGGATCGGATATCAACACTGGAAATACTGATGGCTTTCTACTTTAGCATGTAAGCTGTTTTGTAATGCGTGTGGTCTACAGGTGTTATTTACATTTCCCAGCTAGCAAGCACTTATCGGACCTTGTGGCTATGAGCCAGCAAACAACTGTAGGTGAGCTGATATCAGACCTGTGTCTGGCTGACCGACAGTCAACATGCCACTGTTAGTCAATGGGCAAAATAGGTAGCGGCCTGCTGATTTTGCACATCTCTGGACACTGTACACTTGCTATCAGGGTTATCAATTATGACTGGCATTGAAAACCTAAAAATACACTACATTACCAAAAGTATATGGACACCTGCTTGTCGAACATCTCATTCCAAAATCATGGGCATTAATATGGAGTTGGTCCCCCCTTTGCTGCTATAACAGCCTCCACTCTTCTGGGAAGGCTTTCCACTAGATTTTGGAACATTGCTGCGGGGACTTGCTTCCATTCAGCCACAAGAACATTAGTGAGGCCGGGCGCTGATATTTGGCGATTAGGCCTGGCTTGCAGTCGGAGTTCCAATTAATCTTAAAGGTGTTCGATGGGGTTGAGATCAGGGCTCTGTGCAGGCCAGTCAAGTTCTTCCACACCGATCTCGACAAACCATTTCTGTATGGACCTCACTTTGTGCACGGGAGCATTGTCATGCCGAAACAAGGAAGGGCGTTCCTCAAGCTGTTGCCACAAAGTTGGAAGCACAGAATTTTCTAGAATGTCATTGTATGCTGTAGCGTTAAGATTTCCCTTCACTGAAATAAGGGCCCTAGCCCGAACCATGAAAAACAGCCCCAGACCATTATTCCTCCTTCACCAAACTTTACAGTTGGCAATATGCATTTGGGCAGGTAGTGTTCTCCTGGCATCCACCAAACCAAGATTTGTCCGTCGGACTGCCAGATGGTGATTCATCACTCCAGAGAACGCGTTTCCACTGCTCCAGAGTCCAATGGCTGCGTGCTTTACAC
The DNA here is from genome assembly GCF_020615455.1 of Coregonus clupeaformis. NCBI lineage: Eukaryota > Metazoa > Chordata > Actinopteri > Salmoniformes > Salmonidae > Coregonus > Coregonus clupeaformis. The sequence goes on from NC_059212.1 coordinate 34,961,676, forward strand.
CATTCCAGCCGACGCTTGGCATTGCACATGATGTTCTTAGGCTTGTGTGCGGCTGCTAGGCCATGGAAACCCATTTCATGAAGCTCCAGACAAATAGCTATTGTGCTGATGTTGCTTCCAGAGGCAGTTTGGAACTCTGTAGTGAGTGTTGCAACCAAGGACAGACGATTTTTATGTGCTACGCGCTTCAGCACTCGGCAATCCCGTTCAGTTGACCGGGGCAGCTCTAGCAGGGCAGAAATTTGATGAACTGACTTGTTGGGAAGGTGTCACCCTATGAGCTCTTCAGTAAGGCCATTCTACTGCCAATGTTTGTCTATGGAGATTGCATGCTTGTGTGCTCGATTTTATACACCTGTCAGCAACGGGTGTGGCTGAAATAGCTGGATCCACAAATTTGAAGGGGTGTCCACATACTTTGTACATATAGTGCATCTTTACTTGACCGAAAAATATATTTTATGACTTGAAACTTAAGACACAAATAGTCTTATATTAAACATGTCTAATAATCATATTATATAACCACTAGTGTCAATCATAAATGAAAGCTGATCCATGAATGTGTCATGCTCAGCGGTATAGGCTATGAATCAGCGGTATATAATCTGATTAACTCTGACTCTGACTAGGCAGATGATGTTGCTGTCATTAAAGTCAGCTGTATAGTTCAGTTGAGGTGGCGTTGGTATGTTTTGGGATAACTTACTGTAGGTGTATGTTGAGATGTGAGTTGAAACATCCAACTGGTACAGTAGGCATCAGTTAGGTAATTGACACACCCACCACAGTTGCCATGAGTGACTCTCCTGCTGCCATGAATGGAAAACAGAGTTCTACAGCATGTACAAAGACTGTGTTTTCCTGGGGCAAAAGTTCAGGATATCACCAGGTTGCTTCCCGAGGCTGTGAGTCAGTCACCGGGGGCTGATACTGTCATGGTTCATGTGGGTCAAATGACAGAACAGCTGAAGATGGATTTTGAAGAACTGATTGTGTCTCTACTTGACACCAACAAACGCCCCATAATATCTGGCCCTCTGTCCTCCCTAAATCGTGGCATTGAATGGTTCAGCAGACCTTTAGCCCTCCATAACTGGCTAGAAGACTATTGCAGCTCTGTGGGTGTAACATTTATAGACAATTTTGATACCTTCTGAAAACAAAGCTCGTATTAAAAGTAGGATGGGATCCACCCAAATCATTTGGGTTCCTGGGTCCTTTCACAGCATTATAAGGCTGCGTTGAGACAATGACTTATCAATGACATAAGTCCAGCTAATTTAATCCCTACCACTGTGTCGCTGAGTAGTCATAATGCTTCAACAAATGTACATTATCCTAGGGGCGTTGGAAGACACAATGTAAATAACCTAATTTGTGTCCCTTTTACTGCCCGGAATGCCTCTGCTGATCCTACAGCTATTGTATGCAGTAATCATATGCCTATGAACCAGAGTAATACTGTTAGCAGTGAGGTGGTGTGCCCTAGTAGGAAGTCCACTGTGTGCAGCTCACCCTGCACTAATAAAAATAACCCAAGTATGTCTACCTCTGCTAAGCTTCCCAGTAAAGCAAGAAAAATAAACAAGCATCCCAGAAAAGTGTTAAAAATAGCCCACGTTAACATATGTAGCTTAAGAAACAAGGTTCATGAAATCAAGAATTTGCTAGTAACAGATGACAGTCATATTCTGACAATCTATGAAACTCACTTCGATAATACCTTTGATGATACAGTGGTAGCAATACAAGGTTATAACATTTCCAGAAAAGACAGAAATGCAAACAGGGTCAGTGTTGCGGTCTATATTCAGAACCACATCCCTGTAAAGCTTAGAGAGGATCTCATGTTAAATACTGTTGACGTAATGTGGCTACAGGTTTACCTGCCTCATCTAAAGCCCATTCTGGTGGGAAGCTGCTATAGACCACCAAGTGCTAACAGTCAGTATCTGCATAACATGTGTGAAATGCTTGATAATATATGTGATATCAACAGAGAGGTATACTTTCTGGGTGATTTAAATAACTTTCATCAGGCTGCCCACTCAAGAGAAAGCTTCAAACTGTAACTAGTGCCTGCAACCTGGTTCAGGTTATCAATCAACTTACCAGGGTAGTTACAAACAGTACAGGAATGAAATCATCAACATGTATTGATCATATCTTTACTAATGATGCAGAAATTTGTTTGAAAGCAGTATCCAAATCCATCGGATGTAGTGATCACAATATAGTAGCCATATCTAGGAAAACCAAAGTTCCAAAGGCTGGGCCTAATATTGTGTATAAGAGGTCATACAATACGTTTTGTATTGATTCCTATGTTGTTGATGTGAATAATATGATGTTTTGGGATAACCTACTGTAGGTGTATGTTGAGATGTGAGTTGAAACATTCAACTGGTACAGTAGGCATCAGTTAGGTCATCGACACACCCACCACAGTTGCCATGAGTGACTCTCCTGCTGCCATGAATGGAAAACAGAGTACTACAGCATGTACAAAGACTTTGTGTTTTCCTGGGGCAAAAGTTAAGGATATCACCAGGTTGCTTCCCGAAACTGTGAGTCAGTCACCGGGGGCTGATACTGTCATGGTTCCAAAGGCTGGGCCTAATATTGTGTATAAGAGGTCATACAATAAGTTTTGTATTAATTCCTATGTTGATGATGTGAATAATATTTGTTGGTCCGTGGTGTGTAATGATGAGCAACCAGACGCTGCACTTGACACATTTATGAAATTGCTTATCCCAGTTACTAATAAGCATGCACCCATTAAGAAAATGACTGTAAAAACTGTTAAATCCCCGTGGATTGATGAGGAATTGAAAAATTGTATGGTTGAGAGGGATGAGGCAAAAGAGATAGCAAATAGGTCTGGCTGTACAACCGATTGGCAAACGTACTGCAAATTGAGAAATCATGTGACTAACCTGAATAAAAAGAAGAACAAACTACAATATGAAACAAAGATAAATGACAAAGAACGATAGTAAAAAGCTTTGGAGCACCTTAAATTTCATTTTTGGCAAAAGGGCAAACTCCGCTCCATCATTCATTGAATCAGATGGCTCATTCATCACAAAACCCACTGATATTGCCAACTACTTTAATTATTTTTTTCATTGGCAATATTAGCAAACTTAGGCATGACATGCCAGCAAGAAACGCTGACACTACACATCCAAGTACATCTGACCAAATTATTATAGACAAGCATTCTAATTTGGAATTCCGTAAAGTAAGTGTGGAAGAGGTGAAAAAAGTATTATTGCCGAACAACAATGACAAGCCACTGGGGTCTGGCAACTTGGATGGAAAATTACTGAGGATAATAGCGGACGATATTGCCACTCCTATTTGCCATATCTTCAAATTAAGCCTACTAGAAAGTGTGTGCCACCAGGCCTGGAGGGAAGCAAAAGTTATTCCCCTACCTAAGAATAGTAAAGCCCCCTTAACTGGCTCAAATAGCTGACTAATCAGCCTGTTACCAACCCTTAGTAAACTTTTGGAAAAAATTGTGTTTGACTAGATAAAATGTTATTTTACAGTAAACAAATTGACAACAGACTTTCAGCATGCTTATAGGGAATGACATTCAACAAGCATAGCACTTACACAAATGACTGATGATTGGCTGAGAGACATTTCAGTACGGCTTTTGACATTATCAATCATAGTCTGTTGCTGGAAAAACGTATGTGAAATGGCTTTACACCCCCTGCTATATTGTGGATAAAGAATTACTAACAGAACACAGGGGGTGTTCTTTAGTGGAAGCCTCTCCAACATAATCCAGGTAGAATCAGGAATTCCCCAGGGCAGCTGTCTAGGCCCCGTACTTTTTTCAATCTTCACTAACGACATACCACTGGCTTTGAGTAAACAAAGAGCTGCAGTTAGTTTCAGAATGGGTGGCAAGGAATAAGTTAGTCCTAAATATTTCAAAAACTAAAAACATTGTATTTGGGACAAATCATTCACTAAACCCTAAATCTCAACAAAATCTTGTAATGAATAATGTGGAAATTGAGCAAGTTGAGGAGATTAAATTGCTTGGCGTAACCTTGGATTGTAAACTGTCATGGTCAAAACATATTGATACAACAGTAGCTAGGATGGGGAGAAGTCTGTCTATAAGCAGGCGCTGCTCTGCATTCTTAACAGCCCTATCAACAAGGCAGGTCCTACAGGCTGTAGTTTTGTCGCACCTGGACTACTGTTCAGTCATGTGGTCAGGTGCCACAAAGAGGGACTTAGGAAAATTGCAACAGGGCAGCACGGCTGGCCCTTGGATGTACACAGAGAACTAACATTAATAATATGCATGTCAATCTCTCCTGGCTCAACGTGGAGGAGAGATTGACTTCATCACTACTTGTATTTGTGAGAGGTATTGACATGTTGAATGCACCGAGCTGTCTGTTTGAACTACTGGCACACATCTCGGACACTCATGCATACCCCACAAGACATGCCACCAGAGGTCTCTTCACAGTCCTCAAGTCAAGAACAAACTATGGGAGGCGCACAGTACTACATATAGCCATGACTAAATGGAACTCTATTCCACATCAAGTAACTCATGCCAACAGTAATGGAGCCGGAGGGGATGGCTGCCGTTTTATGGACTCTTAACCAACCGTGCTATTTTGTGTTTTTTTTATCATTGTTTGTAACTTATTTTGTACATAATGTTGCTGCTACCGTCTCTTATGACCGAAAAAAGCGCTGACCAACTGGCAAGTGTCTTCCCTGACATTTTCAACCTCTCCCTGTCTGAGTCTGTAATACCAACATGTTTCAAGCAGACCACCATAGTCCCTGTGCCCAAGAACACTAAGGTAACCTGCCTAAATGACTACCGACCCGTAGCACTTACATCTGTAGCCATGAAGTGCTCTGAAAGGCTGGTCATGGCTCACATCAACACCATTATCCCCGAAACCCTAGACCCACTCCAATTTGCATACCGCCCCAACAGATCCACAGATGATGCAATCTCTATTGCGCTCCACACTGCCCTTTCACACCTGGACAAAAGGAACACCTATGTGCGAATACTATTCATTGACTACAGCTCAGCGTTCAACACCATACTGCCCTCAAAGCTCATCACTAAGCTAAGGACTAAATACCTCCCTCTGCAACTGGATCCTGGACTTCCTGACGGGCCGCCCCCAGGTGGTAAGGGTAGGTAACAACACATCCGCCACGCTGATCCTCAACACTGGGGCCACTCAGGGGTGCGTGCTCAGTCCCCTCCTGTACTCCCTGTTCACTCATGACTGCATGGCCAGGCACGACTCCAACACCATCATTAAGTTTGCCGATGACACAACAGTGGTAGGCCTGATCACCGACAACGACGAGACAGCCTATAGGGAGGAGGTCAGAGACCTGGCCGTGTGGTGCCAGGACAACAACCTCTCCCTCAACGTGATCAAGACAAAGGAGATGATTGTGGACTACAGGAAAAAGAAGAGGACCGAGCACGCCCCCATTCTCATCGACGGGGCTGTAGTAGAGCAGGTTGAGAGCTTCAAGTTCCTTGGTGTCCTTGGTGTCCACATCACCAACAAACTAACATGGTCGAAGCACACCAAGACAGTCGTGGTGTGCTGAAAAGACTTGTGTTATCTTTGACTAATATTTAAATGTTGATGATCTGAAACATTTAAGTGTGACAAACATGCAAACAAATAACAAATCAGGAAGGGGGCAAACACTTTTTCACACCACTGTATGTGATGGTAGAGTAGAGGCCTGAGGGCACACACTTAATGTGTTGTGAAATCTGTTATGAATGTATTATAATGTTTTAAAATGTATAACTGCCTTAATTTTGCTGGATCCTTTAGTTAAACCTCTGAAAGTGTCTCTCATTATGCGGCTGTTATTTTCCTCTTCCAACACTCCCCTCTCCCATTGTTGTGGGACGACCATACAATGTGCTATTTTTCTAAAGATCAATTTGACAAAAGAAGGTATCGCCTTTCTTTTCATAAAACAGAACAGGTATAGCATGGCTCATAGTGTCTGCAAGTATGAATTAATCTCTATTTACTTTTTTTCTTAATGAATATTCAGCTCCTTTTGTCTTCTCCCACTCTGATTCACTGTGTGTGTTTTGCCAGTAAAGCATGTTGTTCAAAGTGGCTAGAGAGGACTCCGTAATGGGAGAGAGAAATAATGATACGGAAAATATTAGCCTACAAGATAAAATCGAGCTATGTCTGCTTCAGTTGCATCCCATTAATGAGAGGAAATAAACTGGCACCTGACGTCATTCCTCGCACATATGCTGGCTGAGGGAAGGAGGTTCTCACCCAAGATTTGATGGTACATGGCCCCGTCCATCGTCCCTTTGATGCAGTGAAGTTGTCCTGTCCCCTTAGCAGAAAAACACCCCCAAAGCATAATGTTTCCACCTCCATGTTTGATGGTGGGGGTGGTGTTCTTGGGGTCATAGGCAGCATTCCTCCTCCTCCAAACACGGCGAGTTGAGTTGATGCCAAATAGCTCCATTTTGGTCTCATCTGACCACAACACTTTCAACCAGTTCTCCTCTGAATCATTCAGATGTTCATTGCCAAACTTCAGATGGCCCTGTATATGTGCTTTCTTGAGCAGGGGGATCTTGCGGGCGCTGCAGGATTTCAGTCCTTCACAGCGTAATGTGTTACCAATTGTTTTCTTGGTGACTAAGGTCCCAGCTGCCTTGAGATCATTGACAAGATCCTCCCGTGTAGTTCTGGGCTGATTCCTCACCGTTCTCATGATCATTGCAACTCCACGAGGTGAGATCTTGCATGGAGCCCCAGGCCGGGGGAGATTGACAGTTCTTTTGTGTTTCTTCCATTTGCGAATAATCGCACCAACTGTTGTCACCTTCTCACCAAGCTGATTGGCGATGGTCTTGTAGCCCATTCCAGCCTTGTGTAGGTCTACAATCTTGTCCCTGACATCCTTGGAGAGCTCTTTGCTCTTGGCCATGGTGGAGAGTTTGGAATCTGATTGATTGATTGCTTCTGTGGACAGGTGTCTTAATAAAATACTTATTTCCCTCATTAAAATGCAAATCAATTTATAAAATTTTTGACATGCGTTTTTCTGGATTTTTTTGTTTCTGGATTCTGTCTCTCACTGTTCAAATAAACCTACCATTAAAATTATAGACTGATAATTTCTTTGTCAGTGGGCAAACGTACAAAATCAGCAGGGGATCAAATACTTTTTTCCCTCACTGTAGCTCTTGAACCAGTTGCCTAGCCCAATGTGTGCCCAAGAAGTAGCAATATAGTTTGGTCACTTATTTGGAGCAATTTCAAATATATACAGTGCCTTCGGAAAGTATTCAGATCCCTTGACCTTTTCCACATTTTGTTACGTTACAGCCTTATTCTAAAATTGATTAAATTGTTTTTTTCCTCATCAATCACCACACAATACCCCATAATGACAAAGCAAAACCAGCTTTTTAGAAATGTTTGCAAATGTATACAAATAAAAAATTGAAATATCACATTTACATAAGTATTCAGACCCTTTACTCAGTACTTTGTTGAAGCACCTTTGGCAGCGATTACAGCATCGAGTCTTCTTGGGTATGACGCTACAAGCTTGGCACACCTGTATTTGGGAAGATTCTCCCATTCTTCTCTCCAGATCCTCTCAAGCTCTGTCAGGTTGGAAGGGGAGCGTTGCTGCACAGCTATTTTCAGGTCTCTCCAGAGATGTTTGATTGGGTTCAAGTCCGGGCTCTGGCTGGGCCACTCAAGGACAGTCAGAGACTTGTCCCGAAGCCACTCCTGCGTTTTCTTGGCTGTGTGCCTAGGGTCGTTGTCCTGTTGGAAGGTGAACCTTCACCCCAGTCTGAGGTCCTGAGAGCTCTGGAGCAGGTTTTCATCAAGGATCTCTCTGTACTTTGTTCCGTTCATCTTTGCCTCGATACTGACTAGTCTCCCAGTCCCTGCCGCTGAAAGACATCCCCACAGCATGATGCTGCCACCACCATGCTTCACCGTAGTGATGGTGCCAGGTTTTCTCCAGACTTGACGCTTGGTATTCAGGCCAAAGAGTTCAATCTTGGTTTCATCAGACGAGAGAATCTTGTTTCTCATGGTCTGAGATTCTTTAGGTGCCATTTGGCAAACTCCAAGCGGGCTGTCATGTGCCTTTTACTGAGGAGTGGCTTCCGTTTGGCCACTCTACCTGATTGGTGGAGTACTGCATAGATGGTTGTCCTTCTGGAAGTTTCTCCTATCTCCACAGAGGAACTCTAGAGCTCTGGCTAGCTCTCGGAAGAGTCTTGGTGGTTCCAAACGTCTTCCATTTAAGAATGAAGGAGGCCACTGTGTTCTTGGGGACCTTCAATGCTGCAGAAATGTTTTTGTACCCTTCCCCAGATCTGTGCCTCTACACAATCCTGTCTCGGAGCTCTACGGACAATTCCTTCAACCTCAAGGCTTGGTTTTTGCTCTGACATACACTGTCAACTGTGGGACCTTATATAGACAGATGTGTGCCTTTCCAAATCATGTCCAATTAATTGAATTCAACACAGGTGGACTCCAATCCAGTTGTAGAAACATCTCAAGGATGGAAACAGGATGCACCTGAGCTCAATTTCAAGTCTCATGGCAAAGGGTCGGAATACTTATGTAAATAAGGTATTTCTAAAAACCTGTTTTCGCTTTGTCATTATGGGGTATTGTGTGTAGGTTGATTTAATAAATTTTAGAATGAGGCTGTAACGTAACAAAATGTGGAAAAAGTGAAGGGGTCTGAATACTTTCCGAATGCACTGTATGTGATAGGGAACTTTCAGAGCCTGGGGTACTTTGCTCAAGAACTGTCAAGTGGAGCTCAACACTTTTCACCTCTGTTGCTTGAAAAAAAACAGTTAGTATGTCTGCGAAAAGGAATATTAGCTTTTTTTCTTGAAACATGGTAGACTGTAAATATTTTCTGGCTCTGACTGGTGTTTACCTCTGCAGAGTAAAATCTTGGCTCAGAATTCCATGAGTTCATGGAAGTTTGAGGAACACCTATCGCTCAATCTCTCTCTCTCTGTTTTTCTCAATATGTACAGAGATTACAAATATACTCTGCAATATACATGATACAATCTAACAACCTACATCCACTGGTTTCCTGTAAAAATAAAATATATACAATTGTTCAAAAAATTCATGGCTTTGGCTTTGGAGACTTGTGTCTCTTTTCGCTTACAAAGCTTTTTGTCAATGGTCTTTCCTCTTGGTGTTTCTCTGCCCTTCTGCCACGCCGTTTGTTGTTTTGTTGGTTGTTGTTGTCAAAGGGTTTCTGCTCGGCACTGAATGGAGATCAGTTTACAGAGGGTTTGTTTTGATCCCGCTGCTGTAACGTGATGGGCCTGAAATGACATGAGGTCAGTGGATGGGAAGTGCTTTCATCGCGCCTGCCTCTTTGACTCTGACCCTCCATTGTGTACACAGGGAGCACTTCACGCTTCTTGATTGGGTTCCCAGATCATCTAAAGCATTATATGTTAGAAGCTGTCTTTCTGAGGAACACTTCTGTTGATGTTGTTGTTGTACTTCAAAGTAAACCGTGTGTAAGGTTAGGTATGTTAGAGAACGTGTAGGTGCTAATTACCTTGAATAAACAAGGTCAAAGACACATCACCAATTTACAATGAAGGTGAGGTTGTAGAGCAGTCCCCCTCTGACAACTACTGTCAATCAAACAACCAAAATTATGACAATAAACATCGCCTACGAGTATGGGGTTTGATACTCTTGATCAAAAACGTGTCAAATTTCAAGAAACAGCGAGCGAAGGAGGGTGTTAGGGAGGTTGAGAGGGGCAAGGGTCAGTGATGACGCTGTGACATCACAAGGACAAGACTTCCACTCCATTCTCCTGGCTTGCTCTGGTGCCCTTCCTTCATCTCTGATGTCACAGGCTCGATCAAAGTAAGAGACGGACTAAAGCCCTCTTAGAGAGGGACCCTTCCTCCCACCCTCCCTCCATCGCAGAGACTGAAATAGAAACCCCAATTCACCCAGGCACCATTCGACCCCCACATAACCCCTCCCCCTCCAGTACAGACCTGACAAACAGAGGGTGTAGAAAAGAAAACATCCTCTCCCAGTCGCAGGCAGGCTGTCCCACTGCCAGGCCAGCTTCCTGGAAAAGGTAGAGTTGCATGGTCCATAGCACAGTGGCTGGACAATAACTTTCCTGATTAGAAACAGCAGGCAAGGGCCAAAGCCAGGGACAGGTGACTGGATGTGACCAGCTTTCACTGTGTCTTTTACCACAACTATACTGGAAATAACAGACTGAGAACCAAGGGAAGCATGACTATGACCAAGGGAAGTATCTCTATTTGCACATCATCTCTTGCACATCTATCATTCCAGTGTTAATACTACATTGTAATTATTTTGCACTATGGCCTATTTATTGCCTTACCTCCATAACCATTTGCTACATTTGCACACACTGTATATATATTTTCTGTTGTATTTTTGACTTTATGTTTTGTTTACCACATATGTAACTCTGTGTTGTTGTTTTTTTAATCGCACTGCTTTGCTTTATCTTGGCCAGGTCGCAGTTGTAAATGAGAACTTGTTCTCAACTGGTTTACCTGGTTAAATAAATAAAATAAATGACGAGCTTGGGGTCAGCTGCTTTTGTTCTAATGAAATAATATGGAATGACGTACAGGGATGAGTTTCCCAAAAGCTTCATAGCACTAAGATCAAATAAAGTCCATTGCACATTGTTCATAGGCTTGTGTTTCCTGGCATTCCTCTTTTGAAAACAAGTTGCCTGTTAATCTGTAGGCCTACAGTATTTCAGTGATGAGGCAGTGTCACGCCCTGGCTCTGGGGACTATGTTATGTGGAGCCAGGGTGTGTAAGTCTATGTTGGTATATCTATGTTGGCCTGAGTGACTCCCAATCAGAGGCAACGAGTGTCAGCTGGTTGTCTCTGATTGGGAGCCATATTTAACTATCGGTCTTTTCACTTTGTGTGGTGGTTTCTTGTTCCTTTTGGTTTGTGTGTATCTAAGGACTTCACGTTTCGTTCGTTGTTTTGATCGTGTGATCTGTTTAATAAATAATATGTACGCATTCAACGCTGCGCCTTGGCCCGCTTCATTTCAAGACGATCGTGACAGAAGAAACCACCAGAACTGGACCAAGCAGCCTAGTGAGGAGCAGAGAGGGTGGACTTGGGAGCAGTGGAGTAGGAGTCTCGACTGGGCCAAGCCAAGAGAAGAGGAGAGAGGTTGGACTTTGGAGCAGTGGGGTGAGAGTCTGGCGAGAACGATGGAGGCCTGGCCCACGGGGAGGAGAGACCCCCAGAAAATTTTTAGGGGGGGGCTCACGACGTCGGGGCAGCAGGAGGCCGCGATAGAGCGGTCCAGCGGGTTGGCAGAGGAGGCCGCCAGGTTACGGGAGTCACTGGTCACCAGGGGGAGGGAGGTTGTAGAGGCACGGCGAGAGGTACTGGCGTGTGTTGCCAGTCCGGTCCGGCCTGTTCCTGATCCCCACGTAGGGCCAGTGGTGTGTGTTCCCAGTACGGGCCGGCCTGTTCCTGCCACTCCCACCAAGTCTGTGGTGCGCGTCGCCAGCCCAGTCCGGCCCATCCAAGCTCCCCGCACCAAGTCAGTGGTGCGCGTCGTCAGCCCGGTCCGGCTCATTCCTGCTCCCCGCACCAAGTCGGTGGTGCGCGTCACCAGCCCTGTCCGGCCCGTTCCTGTTCTCCGCACCAAGTCTGTGGTGCGCGTCGCCAGCCCAGTCCGGCCCATTCCTGCTCCCCGCACCAAGTCTGTGGTGCGTTTCGTCAGCCCTGTCCGGCCCGTTCCTGCTCTCCGCACCAAGTCGGTGGTGCGCGTCGCCAGCCCAGTCCGGCCCATCCAAGCTCCCCGCACCAAGTCAGTGGTGCGCGTCGTCAGCCCGGTCCGGCTCATTCCTGCTCCCCGCACCAAGTCTGTGGTGCGTTTCGTCAGCCCTGTCCAGCCCGTTCCTGCTCTCCGCACCAAGTCGGTGGTGCGCGTCGCCAGCCCAGTCCGGCCCATCCAAGCTCCCCGCACCAAGTCAGTGGTGCGCGTCGTCAGCCCGGTCCGGCTCATTCCTGCTCCCCGCACCAAGTCTGTGGTGCGTTTCGTCAGCCCTGTCCGGCCCGTTCCTGCTCTCCGCACCAAGTCGGTGGTGCGCGTCGCCAGCCCAGTCCGGCCCATCCAAGCTCCCCGCACCAAGTCTGTGGTGTGCTTCGTCAGCCCAGTCCGGCCTGTCCCTGCTCCACGCACCAAGCCTACGGTGTGCGTCGTCAGCCTGGTAAGGCCCGTTCCTCCTCCACGCACCAAGCCAGGGGTGCGCGTCGTCAGTCCAGCACAACCCGTGCCATGGTCATGTCCGGAGCCGGATCCGCCGCCGAGGCGGAGTGCCCACCCGGTCCCTCCCCTGTTGTGGTTGTTTGGCGCGGTCGGAGTCCGCGCCTTTGGGGGGGGGTACTGTCACGCCCTGGCTCTGGGGACTATGTTATGTTGAGCCAGGGTGTGTAAGTCTATGTTGGTATATCTATGTTGGCCTGAGTGACTCCCAATCAGAGGCAACGAGTGTCAGCTGGTTGTCTCTGATTGGGAGCCATATTTAACTATCGGTCTTTTCACTTTGTGTGGTGGTTTCTTGTTCCTTTTGGTTTGTGTGTATCTAAGGACTTCACGTTTCGTTCGTTGTTTTGATCGTGTGATCTGTTTAATAAATAATATGTACGCATTCAACGCTGCGCCTTGGCCCGCTTCATTTCAAGACGATCGTGACAGGCAGAGAGAGGCTGACAGGGCTGTGCCTTGCCTGTACAGTATTTTAGCATGGAGAGAGGCTGGGTTGGCTGTGGGTGAGATCACTGTTTGTGTCTCAGCTTGTTTCTGTCAGCGTAGCGGCATAACTCCCTCCCTCCCGTTCTCCCTCTCCTAAATATGAGTACTGATAGGGAGGCAGGCAGGCATTTGGCAGGTGTTTCAAACACAACAATATCTCAATCTTGCACTTCAAAAGTGATAATGATAATCCTCACTTAAGGACCTCCTGATACCACAGTATATTGGTCTGCAGAATATTCTACAATTTAAGGGATTATCCATTTGACACAAGCATTAGTGAGGGAGATGAGGGTGTAGGGTAAAGACATTCCACAGAACCATCTTCTACTAGGCACTAGGCCTGATTTGGGTCTGATCTAGAGTGACTTATCAGAGCTCTGCTGTGTTCATTATGTAGCTCTCATGTTCTCCAATCCTTTATCTCCAATGTTTATATAGACAACTGATTTATGCTGTTTTATCTGATGACGCAGTATCTGATGGCTAGAGAATGATTCATTAAATGGGGTGGAACAGGCTCTCTCACGCACCTTTAAGGTCGACCATGGAGGAGTAGGAAGGCTGATTACGTAACAGTCCCACAGCCCTGACACAGTCAGGAAGTCACGCCAACCAAGTGGCCAGGCCAGCTAGAGACAGGTCCCCTTGGAGATTAGTTAGCATTCTCAATGCAAAACAGCATTTAGCATTTAATGTAGTAGAAGTGGCAATGCCATTTAAGTGAAATATCTAAATTATGTCTATCTCCATCAACACAGCAGGTCTCTAAAGTCATGGTAAACAGTGGAGAAAATCACATCGCTGACATGGTTTATTATTATTTTCATGCTGGGATTTCCACACACCAAAAGAAATCACTTTTAGTAGGAGAGGTGCAATAAATAAGAATGACAGTGTTTTATTTATAAAGCACATTTCTTGGTATGTGGTAAAATGTAGAGAGGTCCATATAATAATAAATAATATGCCATTTAGCAGACGCTTTTATCCAAAGCAACTTACAGTCATGCGTGCATACATTTTTTTTTGTGTATGGGTGGTCCCGGGGATCGAACCCACTACCTTGGCGTTACAAGCGCCGTGCTCTACCAGCTGAGCTACAGAGGACTTAAACGATTCCTCATCTACTTAAATGCTTTCCGATAATATTCCCTTTGATTTAGGGGAAGAGGGGAGGAAAAGCGAAAATGAAACCAGGCGCATTAGAGGGACATTTGGGATTTTCACAGTTCAGTATCTTTGCTGAGGGATCAGGAATCGAACCTGTGTTTTCCACACGACACAAGACCACTGAGATAAAGTCTATGCATTAGGTCTGTGAGTTGTCACCGCACGAGCGTAGATCACCGATCCATGTTGTTACAGATAAGCATGTGTGTAAAGTTTGTTTTTTAAAGCACATTCAGCATGTTTGTGATGTTTCAGAGGTTTCCCTCATGTTTATATTTGTAGGTATATTTTGGTGCAGTCAAATAACAGGGATGCCAATGTATCTGTCACTCTGTAGTGGATTACTATACCTCTCATCACTCTTCCCAGCAGAGAGGAACCACATCAAACTAGACATAGGATCATAATGGAAATTAGTTGTATAACATTATTATGATATTTTCTGTATTTATTTTATGCAACGTTGTCACGATCGTTCATGAACGAGAAGGACCAAGCCGCAGCGTGATATGCATTCATATTTATTTACGGCTAAACACACGACAAAACAACAAACGAACCGTGAAGTCCAAGGTAGACAAATAACATACCTCAACACGGAACAAGATCCCACAACTGACAGGTGTCAAAAGGCTGCCTAAGTATGGTCCCCAATCAGAGACAACGAGCAACAGCTGCCTCTGATTGGGAACCACACAGGCCAACATAGATCTACACATTCTAGATCTTAAACATAGAAATAAACACAACACGAAATATACACATCCTGACTCAACAAATAAACGTCCCTTGAGTCAGGGCGTGACAAACGTATCCAAATGGGCAGTGCTTTTTAAAGGCCCAGTGCAGTCAACAACGTGATTTCCCTGTGTTTTATATATATTTCCACACTATGAGGTTGGAATAATACTGTAAAATTGTGAAAATTATGATAATGCCCTTTTAGTGTAAGAGCTGTTTAAAAAGACTGCCTGAAATTTCAGCCTGTTTTGGTGGGATGGAGTTTTGGCCTGCCTGGTGACATCACCAGGCGGTAAATTAGTTAATAGACCAATAAGAAAGAGAGTTCCAAACCTCCTTGCCAATAACAGCTTGTTTTCAGTTTTCCCCTCTCCACTCAGACCACTCCCAGACAGTCCTAGTTAAATTCTTGCTTGACATATTGCTCTTTACTAAGATGCTATTTTTGTTTATTTTTGACAATTCTAATTGAAAACAATCATAGTAAGGTATTTAATTGTTACCCAGAAATGATATGATATTGAGATAAAAACATCTGCATTGGACCTTTAAATAATCAGTCAATTAGTAAATCAGTGAGTCAACCAATCCATTATAATCTTCAGTATCCAAGCAGTGATGGGTCTAGGCATGAGCTGTGATTCACTGGTAGTGAAACGTTTCAAGCTTTTATTTGCATACACTTGTATTGTACATATTTCAAGAAGAAATTTGACATACACTGCAATTAACTTCTCAGTTTGCTTCAATCAATGGATTGTAATGATATGTTTGTCAATAGACTAGAAAGCATATTTTCAAAGATTTTAACATTGGATCATTGCCACATTTCTATTCCGAACAAGCAGCTTGCAGGTGTTCTTTCACAATAGAGAACATGAGTTATGGATTTGTATTGTCTCGATAATATCATATTACCACAGTCGTAGTCCAAAACAACCAAAGAGGAGACCCAGGTTGAGGCATGAGGCAGAGTCTGCATCATATTGTTGCGTGGTGGCATTCCTTTCACTGACGTCCGTGATGACGTCTGTAACCTGACAATGGTAACAGCCCAACATACAGTAAATCATATAGAAGTATTAGGGAGCTAGAGGGTAGAGAGGGAGGATTCTTTCAGCGACTAACAATACAATTGACAGTTATTTTTAGACTGTGTAATGTAACATAAGCCCCAGAACAAAACAACCACAGAAACATTGCTCAGGTGGGAAACGACGCGAACACACCCAGACTGAAACATTATGTTGTGTTCACAAACAAGTATAAACCTACACACGCATACACTGATATGTAAGCGAACAAAACAACATATTGCATTTCAATCTCCTGCATGCTCTGCAAACTAGGTTTAGTTTTATTTTACTTACAAAGTCAATACTTTGTAGAGCCACCTTTTGCAACAATTACAGCTAAAGTCTCTTGGGGTATGTCTCTATAAGCTTGGCACATCTAGCCACTGGGATTTATACCCATTCTTCAAGGCAAAATTGCTCCAGCTCCTTCAAGTTGGATGGGTTCCTCTGGTGTACAGCAATCTTTAAGTCATACCACAGATTCTCAATTAGATTGAGGTCTGCAATGGCTTTTTTCTGGCCACTCTTCCGTAAAGCCCAGCTCTGTGGAGTGTACTGCTTAAAGTGGTCCTATGGACAGACACTCCAATCTCCGCTGTGGAGCTTCGCAGCTCCTTCAGGGTTATCTTTGGTCTCTTTGTTGCCTCTCTGATTAATGCTCTCCTTGCCTGGTCCGTGAATTTTGGTGGGCGGCCCTCTCTTGGCAGGTTTGTTGTGGTGCCATATTCTTTCCATTTTTTAATAATTGATTTAATGGTGCTCCGTGGGATGTTCATAGTTTCTGATATTTTTTTATAACCCAACCCTGATCTGTACTTCTCCACAACTTTGTCCCTGACCTGTTTGGCAAGCTCCTTGGTCTTCATGGTGCCGCTTGCTTGGTGGTGCCCCTTGCTTAGTGGTGTTGCAGACTCTGGGGCCTTTCAGAACAGGTGTATATATGCTGAGATCATGTGACAGATCATGTGACACTTAGATTGCACACAGGTGGACTTTATTTAACTAATTATGTGACTTCTGAAGGTAATTGGTTGCACCAGATCTTATTTAGGGGCTTCATAGCAAAGGGGGTGAATACATATGCACACACCACTTTTCCGTTATTTATTTTTTATAATTTTTGAAAGAAGTAATTTTTTTCATTCCACTTCACCAATTTGGACTATTTTGTGTATGTCCATTACATGAAATGCAAATAAAAATCCATTTGAATTACAGGTTGTAATGCAACAAAATAGGAAAAACGCCAAGGGGGATGAATACTTTTGCAAGGAACTGTAATCTTATCTACAGGTATTATAAAAACACCAATGTCTGCCTTTCTATGACTGTGACCTACCCTGGCTAAACTCTCCAGGAAGCTATCTAGCTAGCTAGCTACACACACACACACACACACACACACACACACACACACACACACACACACACACAAACACACACATACACACACACACAGAGAGAAGTATACTGTTCACAAACAGATCCACCCAGAGTCTCTTTGAAGTCTCTTACAGGGAAGCAAAGATGTGGTCAGTGGTACGGGTGGGTGTAGTTCTCATTGACCTTCCATGTCACTCATAGTGAAGAGTATCCATAATAATGTATTGTTCATAATATTGTAAGCCTGCAGATTGAAGTTGCTGATGATTGTTGATGAGTATCTATACTTGGAATGTCACATGAACTGACTGAGATGGTTGACTTCTGAGAATAAACTGTGTGTTACAATCAGGGGTTGGAACCGGTTCATGGAACAGAACAGAAAACCGGAAAATAATGAAATGTTTAGAGGAACATTTTAAATTGACCTTTTAGTCATTTAGCAGACGCTCTTATCCAGAGCGACATACAGTTAGTGAGTGCATACATTTTTCATATGCATTTTTCTAAACGTATTAGTATGTGCATTTTATGTACTTCAAAATATACAATATACAAATATTCAAAATAAACTAAATATTCTTAAGACATCACTACATTCAATCAATCAAATTATTATTATTATTATTTTGTAAGATGGTATTTATTTAGGTTGATTACAACACAGTATGTGAATCTGATGCGTAGGCTAAAGGGGACGCCAGACAACATTCTCTAGCAGGTACTTGTAGGCTGAGAATCCCAGTTGTTCTAGTGTTAATTGTATGTCATATCTCAGAAAATGTTTACTGATTTCCAACCTAGTGCACAAATCCATACCTTCTTCCTTTGGTATATCAGTCACTTTTTCAGGCAATTCTGTCTCCTCCTTTTCTAGTGCTGGCTCTTCTGCTGCCTCCTCTGAACAGAATTAGAACCAGGAACTGAAGTGAACTATATTGTTCCGGAACAGAACCGTTATTTTAAAAGCATGGGAACCGGTTAACAACGTTATTTTTAAGTTTCAGTCACACAAAAAACGCAACAAAGCGCCTATGCAAAGCTTTCACTCTGTCACTCAGAAATGTATTCCAGTGTCTGCCTGCCAGCTGAAAATCTTTGCCAGTGTATGTGCGTGTGAAGGCTACCTGCCTCTTATCCTATGAAGCATAGCTTGCTGTCGCCTAGTGACGTTACAAGTGTGACTCAGAAATTAGGGAGAGAGAATTTTAATTAGAGAAGAATGGATTAACTTTTTCAATGATAGTTAAGGTTACTATAGTTATCACGTTTCACATTGGTTTTATTTTCTACAAAAAAGTAAGATGTGCTTTTATTTTTATTCTGATGCCGCTCTGCACACACAAGCTTGTTAGCTAGCTAGCTAACTCTGGTCCAACGTTAAGCCAACTCTCTGAAGTTCAAAGACATACAAAGTTCCTTCATAAAAGCCTCTCCTCCGTAGGTATAATTCTGTGGGCCTAATTCAGATAATGCATGTCATAACAAGATGCCAAGCTTTCAAGCAAAGCTCCTCCTCCACCCTCTCTCGCTTTCTCCCCACCCGCAAAATTTCAGTCGCATCTCGCGCACTACACTTGTCTGTCCAATGCATGTAAATAACTACAGCTTGCCCACCTCTCCACTCCATAGCAAGCTGCTCTATCCTCACTGATTGGTGGAGTAATTTAATGTCGAGCTAAATGTAAAAAAAAAAAAACGATTTTAGTGGTTTAAAAAGGAACAGAAAGGAATTATATAAATCGTTAGCTTTTTTGGTTTTGAACTTCTTCAGAACTTTATTTTGCTGGTCGGAACAGTGGAACGGAACAAAAAAAATTATGGTACTGTTCAGAACGAAACGATTGGAAAATAATTTCGGTTCAAACCCCTGGTTACAATATCGTTTAATGATACAAGTCTGTGGGCAGAGTTGACTAGCTTTAGTTTCAACAATTAGCTGCTAGTTCCATTAGCCACTAGGCTAGCTAAATGAAATAGCCAGTAACGGATTTAACCACACAAACAATAGAGACTCGTCCCAGTTTGAACATGGAGGTCTAAGGATCTAGTTAATGAGATATCCAAATCCACCAAAGGAAACAATGAGTGGTGTGGGTTGTGAGGAAGGAAAAGGCTGTTTAATGAGGCTGAAAGAGGTTTTGAATCACATCAGTGCTAAAAGGGCCTATGCTGGACTACACCTACATACATTCATCCATGAAGTTGCCAATTATAATAGTGGCATTACATGACCTCTGATGTAACTTTTATTGTGGTGCGAAACCAATATGTGATACTCTCCCATCATTGACTGCTTTGTAAACGTATACCCTATAACTCACCATAAAGCATCATGTCCTGTACAGGTAAAATGACAAGAAACAAGATAATAGGTGAGGCTGTTGTGTACCAATGTTTTACTGTGACTGTAGCTCTGACATCATTTTCTTGAGTGAAAGTGACAAACATGACAGTGATACTCTAAACACCTGGGGACCCACAGGTTTTTGTTCGGGTGTGTTAGTACTGGGCTGGAATAAAACCCTGCACACCCTGTGGGTTCCCAGGACCAGGAATGAAGAATATTGCACTCAACCAACGCTGCTTCAGTCATGGCCGGGTGGGTGGTGGTGGTGGTGGAGTAGGAAGACGTGAGTTATGTCTGGGTTAACTGTGGAGGAGATGTTGAACAGAACGCTGACAAAGGGAGCTCTGCTGGAAGGCCCAGGGATAGAAGATGGACATGGTGTAGAACAGAGAGTAAATCTGTGCTGGCTGGCAGGTAGGAGCAGGCTAATTTACCTGGAGGACAGTCTGGGTACATTCATGTAGTGATAAAAGTCCCATTACTCCTGACAACATGCAGCTATTGACACACGCTCTTGTACAGCATATAGAAACATCAAATCAAATCAAATCAAATCAAATCAAATCAAATTTTATTGGTCACATGCGCCGAATACAACAGGTGCAGACATTACAGTGAAATGCTTACTTACAGCCCTTAACCAACAGTGCATTTATTTTAAACAAAAAAGTAAGAATAAAACAACAACAAAAAAGTGTTGAGAAAAAAAGAGCAGAAGTAAAATAAAGTGACAGTAGGGAGGCTATATATACAGTAAAATAAAGTGACAGTAGGGAGGCTATATATACAGGGGGGTACCGTTGCATAGTCAATGTGCGGGGGCACCGGCTAGTTGAGGTAGTTGAGGTAATATGTACATGTGGGTAGAGTTAAAGTGACTATGCATAAATACTTAACAGAGTAGCAGCAGCGTTAAAAGGATGGGGTGGGGGGCAGTGCAAATAGTCCGGGTAGCCATGATTAGCTGTTCAGGAGTCTTATGGCTTGGGGGTAGAAGCTGTTGAGAAGTCTTTTGGACCTAGACTTGGCACTCCGGTACCGCTGCCGTCGGCGGTAGCAGAGAGAACAGTCTATGACTAGGGTGGCTGGAGTCTTTGACAATTTTGAGGGCCTTCCTCTGACACCGCCTGGTATAGAGGTCCTGGATGGCAGGGAGCTTTGCCCCAGTGATGTACTGGGCCGTACGCACTACCCTCTGTAGTGCCTTGCGGTCAGAGGCCAAGCAGTTGCCATACCAGGCGGTGATGCAACCAGTCAGGATGCTCTCGATGGTGCAGCTGTATAATTTTTTGAGGATCTGAGGACCCATGCCAAATCTTTTTAGTCTCCTGAGGGGGAATAGGCTTTGTCGTGCCCTCTTCACGACTGTCTTGGTGTGTTTGGACCATGATAGTTCGTTGGTGATGTGGACACCAAGGAACTTGAAGCTCTCAACCTGTTCCACTACAGCCCCGTCGATGAGAATGGGGGCGTGCTCAGTCCTCTTTTTTTTCCCTGTAGTCCACAATCATCTCCTTTGTCTTGGTCACGTTGAGGGGAGAGGTTGTTGTCCTGGCACCACACGGCCAGATCTCTGACCTCCTCCCTATAGGCTGTCTCATCGTTGTCGGTGATCAGGCCTACCACTGTTGTGTCGTCGGCAAACTTAATGATGGTGTTGGAGTCGTGCCTGGCCATGCAGTCATGGGTGAACAGAGAGTACAGGAGGGGACTGAGCACGCACCCTGAGGGGCCCCGTGTTGAGGATCAGTGTGGCAGATGTGTTGTTACCTACCCTTACCACCTGGGGGCGGCCCGTCAGGAAGTCCAGGATCCAGTTGCAGAGGGAGGTGTTTAGTCCCAGGATCCTTAGCTTAGTGATGAGCTTAGAGGGCACTATGGTGTTGAATGCTGAGCTGTAGTCAATGAATAGCATTCTCACGTAGGTGTTCCTCTTGTCCAGGTGGGAAAGGGCAGTGTGGAGTGCGATAGAGATTGCATCATCTGTGGATCTGTTGGGGCGGTATGCAAATTGGAGTGGGTCTAGGGTTTCTGGGATTATGCTGTTGATGTGAGCCATGACCAGTCTTTCAAAGCACTTCATGGCTACAGACGTCAGTGCTACGGGTCGGTAGTCATTTAGGCAGGTTATCTTAGAGTTCTTGGGCACGGGGACTATGGTGGTCTGCTTGAAACATGTTGGTATTACAGACTCAGTCAGGGACATGTTGAAAATGTCAGTGAAGACACTTGCCAGTTGGTCAGCACATGCTCGGAGTACACGTCCTGGTAATCCGTCTGGCCCTGCGGCCTTGTGAATGTTGACCTGCTTAAAAGTCTTACTCACATCGGCTACGGAGAGCGTGATCACATAGTCGTCCGAACAGCTGGTGCTCTCGTGCATGCTTCAGTGTTGCTTGCCTCGAAGCGAGCATAGAAGTGGTTTAGCTTGTCTGGTAGGCTTGTGTCACTGGGCAGCTCGCGGCTGTGCTTCCCTTTGTAGTCTGTAATAGTTTTCAAGCCCTGCCACATCCGACGAGCGTCAGAGCCAGTGTAGTATGATTCAATCTTAGACCTGTATTGACTCTTTGCCTGTTTGATGGTTCGTCGGAGGTCATAGCGGGATTTCTTATAAGCGTCCGGGTTAGAGTCCCGTTCCTTGAAAGCGGCAGCTCTACCCTTTAGCTCAGTGCGGATGTTTCCTGTAATCCATGGCTTCTGGTTGGGGTATGTACGTACGGTCACTGTGGGGACGACATCATCGATGCACTTATTGATGAAGCCAGTGACTGATGTGGTGTACTCCTCAATGCTGTCTGAAGAATCCCGGAACATGTTCCAGTCTGTGCTAGCAAAACAGTCCTGTAGCTTAGCATCTGCGTCATCTGACCACTTTTTTATTAGCCGAATCACTGGTGCTTCCTGCTTCAGTTTTTGCTTATAAGCAGGAATCAGGAGGATAGAGTTATGGTCAGATTTGCCAAATGGAGGGCGAGGGAGAGCTTTGTATGCGTCTTTGTGTGTGGAGTAAAGGTGGTCTAGAGTTTTTTCCCCTCTGGTTGCACATTTAACATGCTGGTAGAAATGAGGTAGAACGGATTTAAGTTTCCTGCATTAAAGTCCCCGGCTACTAGGAGCGCTGCATCTGGATGAGCGTTTTCCTGTTGATTAATGGCCTTGTACAACTCATTCAGTGCAATCTTAATGCCAGCATTGGTTTGTGGTGGTAAATAGACAGCTATGAAAAATATAGATGAAAACTCTCTTGGTAAATAGTGTGGTCTACAGCTTATCATAAGATACTCTACCTCAGGCGAGCAAAACCTCGAGACTTCCTTAGTATTTGATTTTGTGCACCAGCTGTTGTTTACAAATATACACAGACCGCCACCCTTTGTCTTACCAGAGTCTGCAGTTCTGTCCTGTCGATGTAGCGTATAGCCCGCTAGCTGAATGTTGTCATTGTTGTCGTTCAGCCACGACTCCGTGAAACATAAGATATTACAGTTTTTAATGTCCCGTTGGTAGGATAACCGTAATCTTAAATCGTCAATTTTATTCTCAAAAGATTGAACATTGGCTAATAGGATTGATGGGAGAGGCAGTTTACTCGTTCGCCGTCGGGAGTCTGTAGAATATCCTTCGCGAACGCCTCGTTGAAGAAAAAGTCTTCGTCCAACGCGAGGTGAGTAATCGCTGTCCTGATATCCAGAAGCTCTCTTTGGTTATAAGAGACGATGGCAGAAACATTATGTACAAAATAAATTACAAATAACGCGGAAAAACACACATAGTAGTACAATTGGTTAGAGGGCTGTAAAACGGCAGCCATCTTCTTCCGGCGCTGTTCCCCTGCATAGTGGTGAGGGTAAACATACTGTACCAACGGAAACACACGGATGCACGTACTGTACACACACCTAGAGACGTGCAGATACACACACACATGCACACTTCAAACAAGCACACAAATGCACACACACACACACACACACACACACAGATATACACACATGCAAGCTTCAAACGAAGACACACTCGCACAAATATTCAAACACACACACACACACACACACACACACACAACCACATACACACAAACAAATCACACATGGTGTAAACATTAGCCCCAACACAGACACAGAGGCAAACACACACCAGACCAGACGTGGCAGGCACATAGTGTTGAGCTCAGGCCCCTAGCACAGCTCCAGATCCAGAACAGGTCTGGGAGTGCGTGGCCTGGAAATGAATATCATTCAACTCAGCTGTCAGTTTGGATTTGGCTCCGCTGAGTGCACCACCATCCATAAGAGCCTGGCTGTCCTCCGCACACAGACTACCTCCTCACACCCTCTCACATTATATACACACACAGACACAGATACACACACACACACACACACATACACAGACACACACACCCAGACCACCTGGGAGATCTGTTTATGGTGCCTGCAAGGACCACACCACCAGTAACAGGCCTCACTTTTATTTCTGTTATAGATCAAAAGATCTAAAAAGTCATTCATGGCCACTAACGAATTTACATAAAAACAATTAAACATAAACACATACGAACACAGAGACAAAGACACAATGCTAAATAGTGGTCCTTGAATCAAAGGTTTCTAACCTAATCTTTCTGGTGGTGTTTCTTAGTGACAGTCTGGTCAACCAAGTTCAAAGGACAAAGTGCTTACCAACGACAACAACCTCAACTACTACTGTATAGCAAGCAAACACAAACTTAAGGTAATTAGAATCATCATCATAATCATTATGATTCCCTGTGAAACTACACTACCACCTCCCAAAAAAAAGTGTGCTCTCCAGTGAACCTGTATAAAGCGTCACAAGAGTTTCGTGCAAAGCCCATGTTTCCAGGCACTCACCTAAAGGGAGTTCCTCCTTCTGTTTGCACGCAGTCCTCCTTTGTTGTTGACTCGCTCACTCCCCCCCCCCTCCGCCTCACCTCTTCTCCTTTTCTCTTATTTGAAAGTAACCCAAACAGGTTCTGTAGATGTAGGAACGGTGATATTATCTAAGCAAAGCACTTCACCTGAAGGGGGATCCCGTCACAGTGCTGTTTTTTCTCTCTCTCTTTCCCTCTCTTCGTCTGCACGGAAGAAAGAGGCCCGGAGCAGAATGGCTTTTACAGGCCAAACAAGTTGAGCACCGCTGAGGCAGGCTAAGCCTTGCTAACACCTTTCAAATACTTTTTAACAGCCTCACTGTAAATAGTCATTTTCTCAGGTGAATACACGCGATGTGTCGGGGTCAGGACCTTTGTTTGCATAGACATCATATAAATCACAGCCACACTAATGGTGTGTCAGTTAGTTGAGAAGAAGGTGTGGGCATGTTTATAAGCCACTGTTTTCAGCCAGTCCAACTTTAGGGGCTGGTTTCCCAGACACAGATTAAGCCTTGTCCTGGACTAAAAAACACTTTCAATGGAGAATCTCCATTATGCATGATTTTGAGTCAAGGGCTATGCTTAATCTTTTTCTGGGAAACCGTCCCTAGGTGTATAAGATGAAATTTTACATCACTATTGGACTCAATACATGATTAATAAAGATCACTGTGCATCTTTCAGCTCTTTATATGATAGATACAGTAGGTATGTTTAGCTGTGAGTGTCTCAACTACATGCACTGTAAGTATGCAAAATCAAATCAGATGACAAAAAATGTAATATCCCAAGCAATCTTTCAGATCCCACACAGTGATTCTGTTTTGGGCACAGAGCATCAGAACATGGCCTCACGCTATCGTCAACTTCTCAGATAATGGATCATTCCATAACCATAGCCAGTCAGTATGGGCAAACTGCCAGCGTTCATGACATCAAACACACTCCAGATGTACACTAACAGAACTACAAAGTAAATGTAGTTCAGGGTAACTATCAGAGTTGAGATTAAAAGCCTGACATTCCGTGGCTGCCTTCCAGACAAAGGAGACAACGTGAGGTTAGTCTGGTTACACAAACAAATGTGAGGAGATTCATCTGATTGTGTAGCACTTGGAGGAAGGTGTGTGTGTGGAGGAAGGTGTGTGTGAAGGAAAATGTGTGTGGGCGCGCGTGCGTGTGTCGTGAAAATGTATTGCTTTCTCTTGCCTTGAATTCACAACACTGCGCAGTGAAACACTTCAGTTATTGACAGTTGACATAGTCGCTACCTTCAAGTCTGTGGCAGGGCTCCCAGTTCATTATAGTGAGTAAAATGCAAATGTTCATAACAACTAAATCTATACAGATGAGTTGGTGTCAAATACTGAGTACTGAGTACTAACTGAAGACAATGTGGCCTACATTGCCCTCATCTACAGCACCACCGATGTTCCTATAGGCCCTCATGTTAAGCCAATCATCTGTCTGTATAGACACCAGTGCCATTTTGCATTTGATTCCGCTGCCCATCAGTTTGAATATAATTGGCATTGCATAAGTTATCACCATTGGAGAGGGAAATAAGAGTCAATTGTTCTGCTATAATGAGGGGTTATCCACAGGTCAACTGCACGCTCAACACTGTTCTCTGCAACTGTCGACAGAGTGGCACCAACAGCACCTGACCAGTAACATGCGAACAAGCAACAACCAACCAATGCTTGTGGAAATGTCCCCGTTTGATTCTTGACTCTGCCCTGCCAGAGGCTATAGCTCGAGAGGTTCACCGAATTGAAATAAAAAAAGAAGACGCTTTAGAGATTAAAATGTAAATTGTACAAGAGGGCAAGGGAAAATCCAATCAAAACGTTGATATGTTATCTTCTTTTCCACTACAATATGAAGTGATAGATTAATAGCAGCCATAAAGTGGCAATTGCAAAGCTGAACTGCCCTATCCTACCAACTATCTGCTAACTGTCTGCTGCTTTTGTGCAATGGAAACTGTTGTACCATAACCTTTAGAGTGCTTCGGTCAACTTCTCAAGGTCAAATAACTGTTTGAATTCAAACACAAATAATTGCATCTCTGCCACTATGCCATGAGACCATAAATAGCAGTCAAAGCCAGACGAAGAGCAGGTCCTTGCCTGTACGTTCAAGTTGTTTCTATTTTGGTTTTGTGGTCTCCTCTCCACCTCTCCTCAGGGCTTGGGTACACAGCCTGCCAAACAGATGGCAACAAAAATTTATCAAGACTGTCAATTAAAGTTAGGAGGGAGTGAAG
This sequence comes from Coregonus clupeaformis, assembly GCF_020615455.1. Taxonomy (NCBI): domain Eukaryota; kingdom Metazoa; phylum Chordata; class Actinopteri; order Salmoniformes; family Salmonidae; genus Coregonus; species Coregonus clupeaformis. The sequence continues at coordinate 34,988,460 of NC_059212.1, forward strand.
TAAGGTTATCCACAGGTGACGGTGAACCTAGCGTATCTTGTGAAACTGTGGTAGCAACTTTATCTGACATAACTGTCTATCAAGTTTTTAATCAACAATGTTTAAGGATAATCCAATGCCTAAATGCTTATTATTCTTCAGTACCTGTGTCAGGTATGCATAAAGAATGTGTTTATGAATAACATAATACGTTATTCTCAGCAATTGCTCTTAGTGAGTCTTTATGACTCTGTAGCGAACACAATGTAACTGTGCTTTTCTCTGTTATAATGTGGGACAGAAAGTTACAGTTTATGGGGAACAATATAGTTCATATGATAAAGTTCAGCCGTTGATGTAGTCATTGCATTGCATAACAATGTAGGATTCTCTGGACAGATTTCTTCATTATAATGTCTAATCTAATTGCACAGTGGATGTTTGTCATTGATGAGAATCTTATGTAAGAAGAGGTAATTGGCAAAGGATGGGATTGGGTAAAGATCTGGCAACATTTTTACATTGTACATTTTAGTAGACACTCTTATCCAGAGCGACTTACAGTTAGTGAGTGCATACATTTTCATACTGGCCCCCCTTGGGAAACAAACCCACAACCCTGGCGTTGCAAGCGCCATGCTCTACCAACTGAGCTACAGGGGACTTCGCAACTACGAAGAGATACTGTACATCTAGAGATACTTGGTAAAGGTGAATTGGCGGCCATTGAAATACAACGTTAATTTATCATGCTGTCATTGGGCCTTGAAATCAAGGCTATAATAACTAACATTGTACAAAGTGTGACTCGAACAATGCAGCCTTAGCAACTGACAAAAGTACACTTCTGTAATAATTCAACTTAAATATTCTCCTTGCAGTTACTGGGTCACTGAGTTTGATGGCTCTCAGCTAAGCTGTGAATGAGGTGTAAGGATCTGTGACAAGGACATGACTGAGAATAAACTACCTACAGTACGATTGTACTCTGCACTGCACTGTTCTCTGTAGCAGAACAAGTTAAAAAGAGAAAATGTGTTGTTCCCATAGGATATGATATGTTGGCCTTGCTTATCATGTCAGAGATATACTGTATTTGACTATGTAAAGTTTTGTAAGACTGACATAATTCCTCTCAGACTCATGAAACACAACCAGCAGAGTTGGGCTTTATCTAGCCTTCGCTCCAAGCCCACCTAGTTGGACGTTAGTGGTTGGCGTGTGGTGTGGATCTGCAATGAAATGTTTATCTGATCCCTCCCTCGACCATGGTGTGGGCTTGTTAGCTCTCCAAGCCCAGCTGTTAAAGTAGGCAGAGTCTGTCAGTAACAGCTTACATAGATCTGTCTCTCTCTGGTCTGGCCCTTCACACGCTAGCCCTCCCTCCACAAGGGCCACAACACACCACTACCCAGGGCCTACAGGAGAATAAAGAGAAGGGAATGATTGATCCCCATTCTAAACACTTTAGCTGTCTGTTATCACTCACCCTGTTATGACGCTGCCCCCATTCAACAGTGAGGATTTTTTCCTCTCTGGAGAGGCTCAATCGTATCCCTGATCTCCCCCTCTCGCTGCACTCTGCAGCAGGCTCACCTACAGTACAGTGCTGCTGCCTTCTTGGTTCCACTCCTTCCCCCCTTTTTCTTTCTGTCTAAACACGAAAGAGGAGCCAAACACCGTACTCACGCAGAGGGCTTGCACGAGATGCACTGCTTAACCGCCATACCACAGTGCCCTCCAGCACGCCCTGCTACCCTTCAACTCTCCACCTCTACATTCCACTCTGGCTCCCTCCAGGTTGGGCAGAGGAGGATCTGTTTCTCCCTAGGTTGGCTGGATTAAACCAGAAAGCCCTGAAACCATCTGCGCTGAAAGACTAATTGGCTTTTGAGACCCCCCCCAAAAAAAGTGTATTTTTATACCTGTCACCTTTTCACCTGTGCAAACAGCCCAGAGTGTTGGGGGGGCAGCAGGTAGCCTGGCGGTTAGACCGTTCGGCCAGTAATCGAAAGGTTGCTGGTTTGAATATCCAAGCCGACAAGGTGGAAAATATACCCTAATTTGCTCCAGGGGCACCGTACTACCATGGCTGACCCTGTATAACAGCACATTTCACTGCACCTATCCAGTGTATGTGACAATAAAACATGTATTATTTATTTTTTCCGATAGGTCCCAATGCATTTTTAATTCCTACTCATTACCAATGGCCTTCAATGGCTAAGTGCCCTTCACCTTACTCAGTGACCATCTAGATTATCTGGAGAAGATGTCAGTCATCTATCTGAACTAAGCCCATAACCTGCCCTTTGAAATTGCAAAGGGAACCTAACCTCTTCATCAAGGACCACACACATGCAGCGACACATTCATAACACTTTGCATTGTGCAATCTCTTCAATCAACACCCTTTACAGTACATTTATGTACATGTACTACATACTCCCTAAGCAGTGGCTCTGTTTGTGCCCTTATATAATCTTCACAACGTGCTATCTTCCCCATCTATTTTATGGACTTTGTTGGTGGGTGCTTATATTTGTCTTATTTCACACATGGACAAGTGTGTATTATAGGCATGTATGAATTGGAAATATATTTTTTCATATCCCAACTCCCTTTGACACACCCTCAGAGAGTGCAGTCACCGGCAGGGTCAATCATTATGTGGCAACATTCTAACCGCTAGGCTACCTGCCACCTTGATGTTGCAGTATTTCTGCAAGGTTAAGCTTTGACTGCTCTATTTGGAGTAGACTAACTTTGAGAGATGTACAGACACCATGTTCCTCTTCACCTGTAGATAACCTTCTCCCCTTGTTATTTTAATTGTGGATTTTTATACATTGTTGTTGCCACCTGCTTGGCAGAGATCATGTACCATAGTTGAGAGGTGAGGAGATCACACAACCAAAATATGAACTTCTTCCAGCCAACAAGAGGCAAGGGCATGCTCCCTCTAAAACTGCTACGTTTCACATGGGAGGCCATGAAAGAACTTGAGCTTTGTTTACTGTTATCTTCACATTGTTTCACTATATCAAAGCATTGTAAAAGCTCTTGTAAACTGACCTTGCTAAAACTTACTGTATATCATAATGGGAAAAAATACAAAGTTGAACACTTGGCTCAAATACATACAGAAGAGGACTTATAAAGATAAAGATCAATGCTTGCCTTGAAAAGTGTTCTTAAAAAGCAATGCTTTTGGTTTTGGAATGCAATATAATCTAAAAGAAAAACAGCACCTGTTTCCATATACTGCTAAGATGGTTACAAAATAGGATTCCAAATGTGCATAACAAGGTAGGACTGGGACCAAGCCTATATGAAGAAACAGCCTCTATTGTAAGTAATGTTATTATTACCAAAAGCACACAGAAAAACATGAGGAAAATTGTGCCGTCGGGTTTGCTTAATATAAGGAATTTGAAATTATTTATACACTTACTTTTGATACTTAGGTATATTTTAGCAATTACATTTACTTTTGATACTTAAGTATATTTAAAACCAAATACTTTTAGACTTTTACTCAATAAGTATTTTACTGGGTGACTTTCACTTTTACTTGAGTATGACAATTGGGTAAGTTTTTCACCACTGAGAGTCAAACAACCCTTTGAGCTGAAACTATGTAGACTTACTGCTTGGCAGGTATAAGATCCACTGATAAGGATATTTTAAGACAGGACAGGGTAATTAGCTGACACAGTTTACATTACTGAAATACTTATAAAGTCAACACTTTGAAAGGCTTTTCTAACCTCAACAGATGTTTCTAGATAGTAATAAAAAAAATACACTGCATCTTTCGGAAACACTAGGCATTTTTAGTCATTTAGCAGACGCTCTTATCCAGAGCGACTTACAGTTAGTGAATACATTATTTTATATACTGTCCCCCCGTGGGAATCGAACCCACAACCCTGCCGTTGCAAACGCCATGCTCTATCAACTAAGCTACATCCCTGCCGGCCATTCACTCCCCTACACTGGGCCAATTGTGCGCCGCCCATGAGTCTCCCGGTCACGGCCGGCTGCGACAGAGCCTGGATTCGAACCAGGATCTCTAGTGGCACAGTTAGCACTGCGATGCAGTGCCTTAGACCACTGCGCCACTCAGGAGCTTTACTCAAATGTACCTGTGTGACCTGTGCTCAAGTAAAATAACCATATATTGACATGAAAATATATTCTTACAATGAAAACATTTATTATGTAAGAAATACATGTAGCATAAATCCATATCACACAAATGTATTATTAGGCCTAACCACACAATTACCATATCCAATATCAGGGCCTGTTAATCCTCTCCAAACACAGAAATCCATCGCTGTATTGTGTTTAACACAGTCTAAAACATATTATGTATGTTTGTTTGAAGAGCAATCACCATGTCTGGGGTTTTGAAAGCATTGTACCTGTCTGTGATTGTAATATGACTACACCCTCTGTAAATATGATAAAACTATCTGTTGGTTTGAAGTAAACAGTACTTCACCCACTCACTCATCCCCATTGCACTTGTTGGCACATAGGGCAAACAGTGCTTGGTACAGTACAACTGGTCAACCATAATGACTGAAAAGCTTATGATTCATTCTTCAACTGAATTCAACACAACTCTTCTATTGAAGAAAGCAGGAAAGGAGAAGAGAAATCCGTTTTTTCACTGACCATAACTTCTGTCCTACATACTTTCATCCCCTCCTCATTCCTGTCCTCCATACTTTCATCCCCTCCTCATTCCTGTCCTCCATACTTTCATCCCCTCATCATTCCTGTCCTCCATACTTTCATCACCTCATCATTCCTGTCCTCCATACTTTCATCCCCTCCTCATTCCTGTCCTCCATACTTTCATCCCCTCCTCATTCCTGTCCTCCATACTTTCATCCCCTCCTCATTCCTGTCCTCCATACTTTCATCCCCTCCTCATTCCTGTGTAAAACACTCAATCTGTTCAGAGTATAGTTGTTTATGTTTGGGCCCCATACAGGTTGGGTACTACAGTCCATACTTCAAATGACTGAGGCCCACTTTGTCTTTGGAAACAAACTCAAAGACAGAGGAAAGGAATTAGAGGGAATACAGTGGGGAATAAAAGTATTTAGTCAGCCACCAATTGTGCAAGTTCTCCCACTTAAAAAGATGAGAGAGGCCTGTAATTTTCATCATAGGTACACGTCAACAATGACAGACAAATTGAGAAAAATAATCCAGAAAATCACATTGTAGGATTTTTTATGAATTTATTTGCAAATTATGGTGGAAAATAAGTATTTGGTCACCTACAAACAAGCAAGATTTCTGGCTCTCACAGACCTGTAACTTCTTCTTTAAGAGGCTCCTCTGTCCTCCACTCGTTACCTGTATTAATGGCACCTGTTTGAACTTGTTATCAGTATAAAAGACACCTGTCCACAACCTCAAACAGTCACACTCCAAACTCCACTATGGCCAAGACCAAAGAGCTGTCAAAGGACACCGGAAACAAAATTGTAGACCTGCACCAGGCTGGGAAGACTGAATCTGCAATAGGTAAGCAGCTTGGTTTGAAGAAATCAACTGTGGGAGCAATTATTAGGAAATGGAAGACATACAAGACCACTGATAATCTCCCTCGATCTGGGGCTCCACGCAAGATCTCACCCCGTGGGGTCAAAATGATCACAAGAACGGTGAGCAAAAATCCCAGAACCACACGGGGGGGACCTAGTGAATGACCTGCAGAGAGCTGGGACCAAAGTAACAAAGCCTACCATCAGTAACACACTACGCCGCCAGGGACTCAAATCCTGCAGTGCCAGACGTGTCCCCCTGCTTAAGCCAGTACATGTCCAGGCCCGTCTGAAGTTTGCTAGAGTGCATTTGGATGATCCAGAAGAGGATTGGGAGAATGTCAGATGAAACCAAAATAGAACTTTTTGGTAAAAACTCAACTCGTCGTGTTTGGAGGACAAAGAATGCTGAGTTGCATCCAAAGAACACCATACCTACTGTGAAGCATGGGGGTGGAAACATCATGCTTTGTGGCTGTTTTTCTGCAAAGGGACCAGGACGACTGATACGTGTAAAGGAAATAATGAATGGGGCCATGTATCGTGAGATTTTGAGTGAAAACCTCCTTCCATCAGCAAGGGCATTGAAGATGAAACGTGGCTGGGTCTTTCAGCATGACAATGATCCCAAACACACCGCCCGGGCAACGAAGGAGTGGCTTCGTAAGAAGTATTTCAAGGTCCTGGAGTGGCCTAGCCAGTCTCCAGATCTCAACCCCATAGAAAATCTTTGGAGGGAGTTGAAAGTCCGTGTTGCCCAGCGACAGCCCCAAAACATCACTGCTCTAGAGGAGATCTGCATGGAGGAATGGGCCAAAATACCAGCAACAGTGTGTGAAAACCTTGTGAAGACTTACAGAAAACGTTTGACCTGTGTCATTGCCAACAAAGAGTATATAACAAAGTATTGAGAAACTTTTGTTATTGACCAAATACTTATTTTCCACCATAATTTGCATATAAATTCATAACAAATCCTACAATTTGATTTTCTGGAGAAAAAAAATCTCATTTTGTCTGTCATAGTTGACGTGTACCTATGATGAAAATTACAGGCCTCTCTCATCTTTTTAAGTGGGAGAACTTGCACAATTGGTGGCTGACTAAATACTTTTTTTCCCCACTGTATGTATTTTATGATTTACTGCTGAAACCAGTCAGAGTATAAGTTCTGCTGTAAACCAATTTAGGGTTGTTTATTTGACTGTGGTACTGAATGGTGAGGGGTTTTATTTGGGTACTGTACAGGACACGGATACAATCATTTAATCATGTCTTCAAACACATCAGCATTTTCTAACATAATTCCATCCTTCTGACCCAGATATACTAAAACTAACTTTTTACCTGAACATACTGTACAGTGTTGAACTTTTTGCTGCTAGCTATATGCCTAATCATTATACTGACATTATTCAACAACGTGATTAGTGTTGGAGTGTCTGGCTGAACTGCACATAAAGCATATTCCATGAACCCGACATGTGAACCAGTGTGTGTGCGTGTGTATATGAGTGTGTGTGTGTGTTTGTGCGTGAGTGTGTGTGTGTGTGAACCTGACTGAGTTCATTAACTGGAGGTGTCTTATCTGATCTAGGGCCTGTGGCAAGGCTCCTGAATGTAATCTAACGTCCTCATAAATCTCATAGCACTGATCTTGACACAGGTGAGATTGAGAAGGAGATAGCAGGTAGCAGAAGCGTCCGTCAATCACAGGTTTATTTAATCAATCAAAGGGTCAGACACCATGTGACTGGGAGGGTGAAAGTTGACTACGACGACAAATTGGTGACACTCTCTTTTTATGGTCAGCTTACACTACAGTTCAAACCCAAACACCCATACAGAGGCTAACAGTCTTACAACCATGGCTATATTCATATTGACAGCTAGGCTATCACACCAAGTCGTCCTGGTTTACTATGGTGGCAATGCTCTATTCTATTCCATTATATCACGTTGACTTTCACCTGTACTCTGATGATGTAGGTCCCAATGTGATATCTCATCATTACAGATCTATGTGGGGCTTACCCCTCTCTCTCCCTCTCTCTCCTTCTCTCCAGTCCCACCTGCTGTAGCATGTCAGCCAAGCTATTATTAAGAGGATCAAGACATATACATGTACACATAGACACAGACTAACACAAGCCTCTACATGTGAGGAGAATGCATACATGCCATCTGAGCCTTAGTCATTGTGTGGTTGGATTACAGAAACCTATAGTCAACACGAAGCCTCTTCAAAAACAGCGACTTCACCAAGGATTGGGTGTCTCAGACAGCACAGACAGATTATCACACTCAATCTGCTCTGAAAACACACACTCACAGAGATTATGACACACACACACACGCCTTGACATTCATAATGGTTCTTACATAAACATAAAGGATGGAGGGTTTCGTGTCTGGAAGAACATTGTTACGATCGCTGGAGGAAGTGGACCAATGCGCAGCGTGTTGAGTGAACATACTTATTTATTTCACCACACGAAACAAAACAACAAACGATACGAAACGTGAAGTCCTTGGTTACAATACAAACCATACGGAACAAGATCCCACAACACACTGTGGAAAACAGGCTGCCTAAGTATGGTTCCCAATCAGAGACAACAAGCTGATACACGTTGCCTCTGATTGAGAACCACACCGGCCAACATAGAAACAAATGAACTAGATAATCCCCCTAGCACACAAAACACATAGAAACAACACACCCTGGCTCAACATAACAGAGTCCCAGAGCCAGGGCGTGACAGTACCCCCCAAAGGCGCGGACTGCGACCGCGCCAAACATAAACCGAACAGGGGAGGGCCGGGTGGGCATTCCTCCTCGGAGGCGGTTCCGGCTCCGGGCTTGACCCCAACCCTCCAACAAACCCCCCAAAGCGCCCCTGGTCCGGTCTGGCCCTGCTGGTCGGAGCTGGACTGAACATCGGTGGAGCGGATTGCTCTAGCTCCGGAGTGGAGCAGCTGACCGGTGCCGGACCAGGCACCGGTGGAACAGGCACGGGCTGTGCAGGACTGACGACGCGCACCACAGGCTTGGTGCGGGGAGCAGGGACGGGCCGAACCGGGCTGACGAAGCGCACCACTGGCTTGGTGCGGGGAGCAGGAACAGGCCGGACCGGGCTGACGACGCGCACCACAGGCTTGGTGCGGGGAGCAGGGACGGGCCAAACCGGGCTGACGAAGCGCACCACTGGCTTGGTGCGGGGAGCAGGAACAGGCCGGACCGGGCTGACGACGCGCACCACAGGCTTGGTGCGAGGGGCAGGAACATGCCGGACCGGGCTGGCGACGCGCACCACAAGCTTGGTGCGGGGAGCAGGGACGGGCCGAACCGGGCGAGGGACAGGAACAAGCCGGACCGTACTGGGGACACACACCACTGGCCCTACGCGGGGATCAGGAACGGGCCGGACCGGACTGGCAACACACCCCAGTACCTCTCGCCGTGCCTCTACATTCTCCTTCCCCCTGGTGACCAGTGACTCCTGTAACCTGGCGGCCTCCTTTGCCAACCCGCTGAACCACTCTATCCCGGCCTCCTGCTGCCCCGTCGTCCACGGCGTGAGCCCCCCCTAAAAAATGTCTGGGCGTCTCTCCCTCCCCGTGGGCCAGGCCTCCATGGCTCTCGCCAGACTCTCGCTCCTCTGCTCCCAAGTCCAGCCTCTCTCCTCCTCCCGCGGCTTGACCCAGTCGAGGTTGATATCCTTTAGAGCCCTCTCTGGCGTTGGCTCCTGGACACGCTGCTTGGTCCAGTTATGGTGGGATCTTCTGTCACGATCGCTGGAGGAAGTGGACCAATGCGCACCGTGATGAGTGAACATACTTATTTATTTCACCACACGAAACAAAACAACAAACGATACGAAACGTGAAGTCCTTGGTTACAATACAAACCATACGGAACAAGATCCCACGACACACTGTGGAAAACAGGCTGCCTAAGTATGGTTCCCAATCAGAGACAACAAGCAACAGCTGATACACGTTGCCTCTGATTGAGAACCACACTGGCCAACATAGAAACAAATGAACTAGATAATCCCCCTAGCACACAAAACACATAGAAACAACACACCCTGGCTCAACATAACAGAGTCCCAGAGCCAGGGCGTGACAAACATGCGGTCATGTCTATGTCCTCATGATGTCAACAAGAAATGGCTGAATTGTTATAACTTGCATTAACTGTGGATGGATTCAATTTAGTCTTCTTTAAATGCACTGTAGACTTTGAGTCTACTTTAAGAGATGGTGGCCAACCAATAAAACTATTGGCACAGGAGGTGTCTGGTTTACTCTTGTTATAGAGTGCCAATGATACAGGGCATGACACAAGGTGACTGACGGGTTATCCAGTTTAGTATGACTGCCACGTGAAACCTGCAGCGAGCCACACCATGTGATGTGGGGGAGGAGAATATTTCACATACATGCATGACTCACTGGACCTTAACACCGGATCATCGCAACTAGCTAGCTGCAACCGAATGGCTGTTGTTGTTGTTGGCTAATCATCACTGTCCCGAAGCAAGCACCAGTTAGCCTTGAGCTAGCCTCGAGCCAGGCCCATCTCCCGGCTATCTACCTCTCTGTCAACCGGACGGGACCTCCTAGTGTTGACACGGAGCCCCGCCGATCCATCACGACTGATCTGCCGACGTAATATTCTGATGTGGTTTCAACGGGCTTCCCGTTGCGACGACCACGAGGATCCATCTGCTAGCCCCGGCCCGCTAGTACACGCAATCAACAGTCATGCCTCCTGCTCGCCTGTGCCGTAGCAGCCACCGAACTGCTCCCGGAATCACCTATTGCTGTTCACTGGACCTTATGATCACTCAGCTACACAGCTGATGCCTGCTGGACTGCTCCTTTATACGGTACCCCATCCTGTTTATCTGTTTAGCCTCAGCCCAAACTTTCGTCGCCATTACTAGCTCTCTCGAATAACACCTGTGATTGCTTTATGCCTCTCTCCCATGTCAATATGCCTTGCCTATTGCTGTTTCAGTTAGTTCTTATTGTACTATTTCACTGTAGAGCCTCCAGTCCCGCTCAACCTGCCTCAGATAACTCATTTGTCCCACCCCCCATACACGCGGAGACCGGCTCAATCGGTGCCTCCAGTGATGCTATCTCTTTCATTGTTACCCAACACTTAGGTTTACCTCCACTGTACTCATATCCTTCCATATCCTTGTCTGTACATAATGCCCTGAATGTATTCTACAACGCCCGGAAATCTGCCCCTTTTATTCTCTGTACCCAACGCACTAGAAGACAAGTTCTTAAAGCCTTTAGCCGTATCCTTATTCTATTCCTCCTCTGTTCCTCTGGTGATGTAGAGGTTAACCCAGGCCCTGTAGCCCCCAGTATCACTCCTACTCCCCAGGCGCTATCATTTGTTGACTTCTGTAACCGTAAAAGCCTTGGTTTCTTGCATGTTAACATCAGAAGCCTCCTCCCTAAGTTTGAGTTATTCACTGCGTTAGCACACTCCACCAACCCTGATGTTCTAGCAGTGTCTGAATCCTGGCTTAGGTAGGCCACCAAAAAATCAGAAATGTCCATCCCCAACTACAACATTTTCCGTCTAGATAGAACTGCCAAAGGGGGTGGAATTGCAATCTACTGTAGAGATAGCCTGCAGAGCTCTATCATACTATCCAGGTCTGTGCCCAAACAGTTTGAGCTTCTACTTCTAAAAATCCACCTTTCCAGAAATGAGTCTCTCACTGTTACCGCTTGCTACAGACCCCCCTCAGCCCCCAGCTGTGCCCTGGACACCATATGTGAATTGATTGCCCCCATCTATCCTCAGAGTTCGTACTGCTTGGTGACCTAAACTGGGATATGCTCAACACCCCGGCCGTCCTACAATCTAAACTAGATGCCCTCAATCTCACACAAATTATCAAGGAACCTACCAGGTACAACCCTAAATCCGTAAACATGGGCACACTCATAGATATCATCCTGACTAATTTACCCTCTAAATACACCTCCGCTGTCTTCAACCAGGATCTCAGTGATCACTGCCTCATTGCCTGCATCCGTAATGGGTCCGCGGTCAAACGACCACCCCTCATCACTGTCAAACGCTCCCTAAAACACTTCAGCGAGCAGGCCTTTCTAATTGACCTGGCCTGGGTTTCCTGGATGGATATTGACCTCATTCCGTCAGTAGAGGATGCCTGGTTGTTCTTTAAAAGTGCTTTCCTCTCCATCTTAAATAATCATGCCCCATTCAAAAAATTCAGAACTAAGAACAGATATAGCCCATGGTTCACCCCAGACTTGACTGCCCTTGACCAGCAAAAAAACATCCTGTGGCGTACTGCATTAGCATCGAACAGCCCCCGCGATATGCAACTTTTCAGGGAAGTCAGGAACCAATATACACAATCAGTTAGGAAAGCAAAGGCTAGCTTTTTCAAACAGAAATTTTGTTATGATTTAACTGGATAGAACCCAAATGCAGACAAGTACACCAAGCCAGAGAAGTTTTAACAGGTTTATTTACAATGTTCCAAGTCCAGGTTTCCAAATATAGGGGAAGAGCAAGTCCAGGTACAGGGAGGGTAACAGATCCAGATCAGGGCAGGTGTGGTACCGTAATGTCCTAGTGTCCGTGGTGAGTCCAAAAGAGAGGTCCGGTAATGGAGAGCAGGATGGTGGTGGCAGGAGTGAAGCGGAGGCAGGAGTCAGGTTCCAAATATCTGTGGCACAGGAGAAAAAGTAAATATAACAGGCCAAAAACACAAAGAGCAAAAATAATCAGGTTGAGTCGGCAGCGAGACTAACATGGTCGTCTTGACTATGATCTGACGATGAGTGGTAAGTTTGACCGGGTCTTAAAGGCTGAGGTGATTATGGTGAATGAGCTGCAGCTGGAACCCTGACTCCCGCACACCAGACTTCACTCCTGCAATCAAGGACAGACAGAGGGGAGGGAGAGAGCAGAGAGAGCTACCTAGCAGTAGTAGGCCTAACAGTACCCCCCCCCTCTACGGACGCCACCTGGCGGCCGACGGGGTTTATCGGGATGTAACCTATGAAACTCTCGGACCAGAGCAGGATCCACAATGAAGCTCCTGGGCACCCAGGAACGTTCCTCGGGACCATAACCCTCCCAATCCACCAGGTACTGGAAACCACGACCTCGGCGGCGAACATCCAGAAGTCGCCGGACAGTGTAGACCGGACCCCCACCCACGATCCTGGGCGGAGGAGGGGGACGAGAGGGCGGGCACAGAGGGCTAACCGACACAGGCTTAATCTGGGAAACATGAAAGGTGGAATGAACCCGTAGGGGAGGCAGGAAGCTGTAGCTTAACCGCGCAGGGGTTAACAATAGACAGTATCTTGAACGGTCCTATAAAACGAGGCGCCATCTTCTTAGACTCCACCTTCAATGGAAGGTCCCGTGACTTCAGCCATACCTCTTGACCAGGAGAGTAACCGGGAGCCTGGGACCGGTGACGGTTGGCTTGCCTCTGCATGTACGCCGAAGCTCGGGACAGAGCTACCCTGGCCTTCCTCCAGACCTTGAAGCAGCGGCGCATGTGGGACTGCACCGAGGGTACCGCAAGTTCCCTCTCTTGGGAAGGGAACAGGGAGGTTGATAACCCAGAGCACACAGAAAAGGAGACAAACCAGAGGAAGCGTTAGTCAAGGTGTTATGAGCATATTCCACCCAGGGGAGCATGGAGCTCCATGACCCAGGGTTAGACCCAGTGACACAGCGAAGAGCGGTCTCCATCTCCTGGTTCGCTCTCTCGGCTTGCCCGTTGGTCTGGGGGTGATACCCAGAGGACAGGCTGGATGTAATGCCCAAAGCTTTACAGAAAGCTTTCCACACCTGGGAGACAAACTGGGGACCCCTGTCAGAGACAATATCCGTGGGTAGACCATGAGAGCGGAACACATGTTCAACCAAAATATCAGCCGTCTCTCTGGCAGTGGGCAGTTTAGGTAGGGCCAAAAAATGAGCGAACTTAGAAAAACGATCAATCACCGTAAGAATGACAGTCTTACCAGACGAGGGGGAAGTCCAGTGACAAAATCCATAGCGATATGCGACCAGGGCCGGCTGGGTATAGGTAGAGGTCGTAGATGACCAGCGCTGGCCTGGGTGGAGTTTTACTTCGTGCACATACCGTACAAGCAGCAATGAAGGCTCGAGTGTCCGCCTCCATCGTGGCCCACCAGAACTTCCGTCGCACAAAGTCAAGGGTCCGCGAAACTCCAGGGTGACAGGTAAGGGGAGACGAGTGAGCCCACTGAAGTACCTGGGAGCGAGCAGACTCAGGGACAAACATCCGGTTAGGAGGACCCCTCCCAGGGTCAGCTTGATGATGTTGAGCCTGTCTAACAATCCCCTCGATGTCACATGTGATGACTGCAATACTGCAGGTAGGAGGCAAAATGGGTTCAGGGTTACTACCAGTATCAACAGCCGAATGAACACGAGACAGGGCGTCAGGCTTGACGTTGCGTGACCCAGGACGGTAAGACAGAGAAAAATTGAATCTCCCAAAAAATAGTGCCCACCTGGCTTGACGGGGGTTGAGCTGCTTCGCTGACTGGAGGTAAGCCAGATTCTTATGATCCGTCCAAACGATGAAGGGTTGTTCCGCCCCTCCAACCAATGTCGCCACTCCTCGAGAGCCAGCTTAACGGCGAGCAGTTCACGATTGCCAACATCATAATTCCTCTCTGCCTGAGAAAGTTTCCTTGAGAGAAAAGCACAGGGATACAGTTTGTTATCTTCAGGAGAACGTTGTGACAACACTGCACCTGCCCCAGTGTCGGATGCATCCACCTCCACGACAAACTGGCGGTCGGGGTCCGGCTGCATCAGAATGGGAGCCGAGGCGAAGCGATGTTTCAGTTCTTCGAACGCTGATTCGGCCCCTTCATTCCAAGCGAACGGTCGTGAGATGGAGGTGAGAGCGGTGAGTGGCGCCGCAATGCGGCTGTAGTCCTTGATGAACCTCCTATAGAAGTTCGCAAACCCCAGGAATCGTTGAAGTTGTTTGCGGGTAGAGGGAGCTGGCCAGTCCGTGACAGTAGAGATCTTAGCTGGGTCCATCCGCAACTCCCCCTGAGCTATGATGTAACCCAAAAAAGAGGTCTCAGACACATGAAATTCACATTTCTCCATCTTCACAAACAGTTTGTTCTCCAACAACCTTTGCAACACCTGGCGCACATGCAGTTCATGTTCCTGGGAGGACTCTGAGAAAATCAAGATATCATCCAGATAGACAAAAACAAACCGATTCAACATGTCCCGAAGGACATCATTGACTAGTGCCTGAAAAACAGCAGGGGCATTGGACAACCCAAAAGGCATAACCAGATACTCAAAATGTCCCAAGGGTGTGTTGAAGGCAGTCTTCCATTCATCACCCTTACGAATGCGCACCAGGTGATACGCATTTCGTAGATCCAGTTTCGTAAAGATGGTAGCACCATGAAGGAGGGGAAAAAGCAGAATTAATCAAAGGCAGAGAATACTTGTTCTTAATGGTGATGTTGTTAAGTCCACGGTAATCAATACAGGGTCTGAGGGTCTTATCCTTCTTAGCAACAAAAAGAATCCCGCTCCTACAGGTGACGAGGAAGGACGCATAATACCTGCCGCCAAGGAGTCCCGAATATAGTTCTCCATAGCCTCCGTCTCCGGCCGGGAGAGATTGTACAGGCGACTGCTGGGGAGCGGGGCTCCTGGCTGGAGGTCAATGGCGCAGTCGTAAGGCCGGTGAGGAGGAAGAGAAGTAGCTCTGTGTTTGCAGAAAACGGATGCCAGGTCATGATACACGTCAGGAACAGCAGAAAGATCCATGGACTCCAGTGGAGGTTGAGGCACAGTACTGGCAGGAGTCTGAGCAGAACACAAACAATTCACATGACAAAATGTGCTCCATGAAACAATGCTACCTGTCACCCAATCAATGTGTGGATTGTGTCTTATGAGCCAGGGGATACCAAGGACCAGGGGAGTCTGTGGGCAGTCGATAATATGGAATTGAATGTTCTCCTGATGATTTCCCCGACACTCTAAGACAAACAGGAACAGTCTGATGGGTAATACGGGTCAACAATTGTCCATTTAGACCCTTAGCCTGCAGCGGACAGTCCATAGGAACAGTCTCCAAATCCATTTGTTGAGCCCACTCTCTATCCAAAAAGCTTTCGTCGGCACCAGAGTCAATCAGCGCACTAACAGAGAAATTCTGGGACTGCCACTGGAGGGATGCCTGGAGCAGAATGCGGGGAGAAGAGGAAGAATCCGCTGCTCGGCTCACCAAAACTTCTCCCATTAATGATGAGCCGGCCCTTTTCCCCGGACGAACTGGGCAGGAAGGAACGAAATGACCAGCTTCTCCACAATACAGGCAGACCCGAGCCTGAATACGACGTGCACGCTCCTCTGAGGACAACCGTGCACGACCCACCTCCATGGCTTCGGGTTCAGTGCTCCTCGTATCGACTCGGGAAGACACGGCTTTCTCCGTAGGGACGATGCAGGGAGGAGTTTGTTGATGACAGACAGGTTGCTTGGAACTAACACTCCTCTCCCGGCGGCGCTCCCGAATCCGATTATCCAACCTGATAGTGAGTGAAATAAGATTATCCAGCGTAGGCGATTCATCATATGACACCAATTCATCTTTTAAAGTCTCAGACAAAGCATTGATGAACACTCCTTGTAATGCCTCGTCATTCCAACCACTCACTGCTGCTAAAGTCCGAAACTCCACTGCCATCTCCGCCACACTGCGAGCCCCCCTGCCGAAGAGAAAACAACCGTTTCGCAGCCTCCTTGCCTCGTACTGGGTGGTCAAAAACCTTCCTCATCTCCGTGGTGAAGGCAACGTAAGCGTTGCAAATGTCCGACTGACTCTCCCATACCGCGGATCCCCAGGCACGAGCGGAACCGCTAGTAGAGTTGATAAGGTAGGCAATACGGGCTCTTTCTGAGGCGTAGGTGAGGGACTGTTGTTCAAACACTAGCGAGCATTGAGTCAAAAAATCGCCACAGGTTCCCATGTTCCCGTCATAGCGCTCTGGAGCAGGAACAAAAGGCTCTCTGATCTGGGCTGAAGGGGTAGTAAGGGCAGACACTTGATTGGAGAGTAATTGAACCTGATTAAGCAGCACCTGACTGTCCTCAGCAATCGTCTTAAACAGGGTATCATGTTGGCCAAGTAAAATGCCCTGATTGGCTATGGCAGTCCAAATTTGAGTGCACTCTGGGGTGGTATCCGAGCTACTGTCTGCTGGGTTCATCATGGTCAGATCATACTGTTATGATTTAACTGGATAGAACCCAAATGCAGACAAGTACACCAAGCCAGAGAAGTTTTAACAGGTTTATTTACAATGTTCCAAGTCCAGGTTTCCAAATATAGGGGAAGAGCAAGTCCAGGTACAGGGAGGGTAACAGATCCAGATCAGGGCAGGTGTGGTACCGTAATGTCCTAGTGTCCGTGGTGAGTCCAAAAGAGAGGTCCGGTAATGGAGAGCAGGATGGTGGTGGCAGGAGTGAAGCGGAGGCAGGAGTCAGGTTCCAAATATCTGTGGCACAGGAGAAAAAGTAAATATAACAGGCCAAAAACACAAAGAGCAAAAATAACCAGGTTGAGTCGGCAGCGAGACTAACATGGTCGTCTTGACTATGATCTGACGATGAGTGGTAAGTTTGACCGGGTCTTAAAGGCTGAGGTGATTATGGTGAATGAGCTGCAGCTGGAACCCTGACTCCCGCACACCAGACTTCACTCCTGCAATCAAGGACAGACAGAGGGGAGGGAGAGAGCAGAGAGAGCTACCTAGCAGTAGTAGGCCTAACAAATTTGCGTCCTGTAGCACTAACTCCAAAAAGTTTTGGGACACTGTAAAGTCCATGGAGAATAAGAGCACCTCCTCCCAGCTACCCACTGCACTGAGGCTAGGAAACACTGTCACCACCGATAAATCTACGATAATCGAGAATTTCAACAAGCATTTTGCTACGGCTAGCCATGCTTTCCACCTGGCTACCCCTACCCCGGCCACCAGCTCTGCACCCTCCGCTGCAACTTGCCCATGCCCCCCTCAAATGACTGCCTCGCCTGGTTCACCAACTACTTCTCAGATAGAGTTCAATGTGTCAAATCGGAGGGCCTGTTGTCTGGACCTCTGGCAGTCTCTATGGGGGTGCCACAGGGTTCAATTCTCAGGCCGACTCTATTCTCTGTGTATATCAATGATGTTGCTCTTGCTGCTGGTGACTCTCAGATCCACCTCTACTCAGACGACACAATTTTGTATACATCTGGCCCTTCATTGGACACTGTGTTAACAAACCTCCAAACAAGCTTCAATGCCATACAATACTCCTTCCGTAGCCTCCAACTGCTCTTAAATGCTAGTAAAACTAAATGCATGCTCTTCAATCGAACGCTGCTTGCACCCGCCCGACTAGAATCACTACTCTCGGCAGGTCTGACTTAGAATATGTGGACAACTACAAATACCTAGGTGTCACGATCGTCGGGAACAGAGGACCAAGGCGCAGCGTGGAAGGTGAACATATCTTTATTATTGAGTAATACCACGAACAAAACAATAAACGATAACGTGACGTCCTCGGTTCAGACACAAACCTAAACAGGAACAAGATCCCACAAACACTGTGGGAAAACTGGCTGCCTAAGTATGGTTCCCAATCAGAGACAACAAGCAACAGCTGATACACGTTGCCTCTGATTGAGAACCACACTGGCCAACATAGAAATACTAACCTAGAACGAAAAACAAATGAAAACTCACACCCTGGCTCAACATACTAGAGTCCCCAGAGCCAGGGCGTGACACTAGGTGTCTGGTTAGACCGTAAACTCTCCTTCCAGACTCACATTAAGCATCTCCAATCCAAAGTTAAATCTAGAATCTGCTTCTTATTTCACAACAAAGCCTCCTTCACTCATGCTGCCAAACATGCCCTCGTAAAACTGACTATCCTACCGATCCTTGACTTCGGCGATGTCATTTACAAATTAGCCTCCAACACTCTACTCAGCAAATTGGATGTAGTCTATCACAGTGCCATCCGTTTTGTCACAAAAGCCCCATATACTACCCACCATTGTGACCTGTATGCTCTCGTTGGCTGGCCCTCACTACATATTCGTTGCCAAACCCACTGGCTCCAGGTCATCTATAAATCACTGCTAGGCAAATCCCCGCCTTATCTTAGCTCATTGGTCACCATAGCAACACCCACCCGTAGTATGCGCTCCAGCAGGTATATCTCACTGGTCATCCCGAAAGCCAACACCTCCTTTGGCCGCCATTCCTTCCAGTTCTCTGCTGCCAATGACTGTAACGAACTGCAAAAATCTCTGAAGCTGGAAACTCTTATCTCCCTCACTAACTTTAAGCATCAGTTGTCAGAGCAGCTTACCGATCACTGCACCTGTACACAGCCCATCTGTAATTAGCCTACCCAACTACCTCATCCCCATATTGTTATTTATTTTGCTCATTTGCACCCCAGTATCTCTATTTGCACATCATCTTCTGCACATCTATCACTCCAGTGTTAATACTAAATTGTAATTATTTTGCACTATGGACTATTTATTGCCTTACCTCCATAACTTACTAAATTTGCACACACTGTATATAGATGTTCTATTTTTCTATTGTGTTATTGACTGTACGTTTTTGTTTATCCCATTTGTAACTCTATGTTGTTGTTGTTTTTATCACACTGCTTTGCTTTATCTTGGCCAGCTCGCAGTTGTAAATGAGAACTTGTTCTCAACTGGCTTACCTGGTTAAATAAAGGTGAAATAAATAAATAAATAAAAAAGTAAACATAACATAATTCTGAGCTGAAGTGTGGTAGTGCTAAAGGAGAATGAAAGCATTGGTATTAGCCATAGGGGGAATCACATCGTAAGTCATGTTCACTCCACAGGTTGACTCTGCTACAGCATGCCCTCAGTCTGCTATGTCCCTTTGGAAGAGGTTGGAGGAGGTTGATAGGGCATAGAGAGGTGATCAGCTGCTATGCCTTTTGCCATGCCAGTGCCACATAGGCCCATACCATATCTCTAACTTCAAAACCAATAACAGTCTGTCTTGAAATTTTACCAATAGAATTCAGCATCCTCAAGACATCCATGACAGTTCAGCTAAATACAGTAACATTCACTGCCACTGAAATACGGTTAAAGAGAAGGAAAGGGTTTACAGTACGAGCCGGCTGGCTATGGTTCAGTACCATGACAAACAATACAAAATCTCCATGATGTGAGTCACTTTCACAACCAGTGTTTTGCTAACCTTTTAGCGGGCATCCCCTGGATTAGGTGGCCTAACCAAACACTGAAAACAACAGCAGAGATAGAGAAACACACAAATGCTTTTTCACGGTGACCAAACAAACAGTGTGGGTGATCTTCCTTCTCTTTTGCTAAACTGTGCATGACCTTGAGATGAATGCTTACCCAGAAAGCATTGGGCTTGCCTCGCTCGCTCTTTGCATATCTTCCAGAAAACCTGTTCCATCATGGCTTCCAGCCAGATGCTCTGTTTTCATAATTGTGGTGTCACCTTGGTATCATATCTGCATAACTTCCCTGTTCCTTTAAGTCATCAGTAGCCTTAAGGCTATTTATGTAGCCCTTTCCTGCAGTCAAATAGGGTATTATTCAGGGTATCTGCAGACATATGATGGCTAAACTGAAACATTTGAAGAATTCAAAGAAAACTATGATAAATCAGGTATAACTCTCCATAATGATGATATCATTCGAGGCAGAACAGATGGAAAGGAAAAGAACGCCACCTGTTGTCTCAGGTGAAATACTCCAGAGGTGTCTACCTCCACAGCCTGATCCAGTTACACATGAAAGGCAGCCTATTACTACTTGTCTTGTTATACTGAAAACGGGAGGGTGAAAGGGCTATTCAACACAATTCCATTCCCAAACAAATATTTACATAAAAATAGATAATGACTGTTATGATTTATGATGTGTCATAAACATTAAGAGTGCATGATATTTCAGTTGTTCCAAAATATCCATATCATTATCAAGCCCCGCCTAGTTGGGTTGGTACTTAGGTGAGCCTGTGCTATAAACAGGTCACCAGACAGACAGGAGGTGAGACGAGCTAGTGAACCCAAAGGTATGAGGACGGTGACTTCATCAGGTACTTCTAGGATATTTTTGACTGAAAGCGGTCTGCGTTTTGACACTTTTACGCACAAGACAAGACTTCATCTGAGGCTTCAGCTTTTTTGAGGACGTGCCTGTTTTTACTTGGGCATCCGATACACTTTGGATATAAAACTAGCAGTAGGCTATATGATAAATAATAATAGACAACATGAAACTTGAAGTATTCTGTGGAAACCATCACAACGAGGTGAAATCTTTGCAGGAGCTGTGCAGCGATGCCGAGGGCAGCGTCCGCTCGCCTCTCTCCGGTGAGGAGGAGTTGGGTTCGGATGGGGACTGCATGGCGCACAGCCCGCCACCTGTCACATCGGGCGCAGATGGCAAAGGCAAACCGTACATGCGGAGACCAAAACCTCCATACTCTTATATCGCACTGATTGCTATGGCTATCCGTGACTCAACATCGGGTCGCCTGACTCTGGCAGAGATCAATGACTATCTGATGAAAATGTTTCCCTTTTTCCGGGGCAGCTACACTGGTTGGAGGAATTCGGTGCGCCACAACTTGTCACTGAACGACTGTTTTCTAAAGGTCCTCCGGGACCCGTCCAGACCCTGGGGAAAAGACAACTACTGGATGCTGAATCCTCATAGCGAGTACACCTTCGCTGACGGAGTGTTCCGACGCAGGAGAAAGCGCATCAATAAAAAGACAGGCAAAGAGCAAGACGTCTCTGGCCATGCTGCCGACGAGGACGCGCAAGTCACTATAACATCCACACCACCAGCCACTAAAACCGGACCCAGTAGTGCCAAGTTCTCCAGTTCCTTCGCTATAGACAGTATCCTCAGCAAACCGTTCAAGAGACAGGATTGGGCAGAGGATTCGCCTACCGTTGCTGCATTACCGTGGCCCGGTTACACTCAGATGATGCCACACATTATGAGAGGAACACCTGTCGCCTTGCCACATCACGCCCAGTCGATGTTCAATGTGGACTCATACGCAGCGCATGTGCTGAGGGCATACGGTGGTGGACTTTACTCAGAGATGGACAATTGGAAAGACAGTTACGGCGCAGAATATTATTCAAAGGCATAATCAGTTTACCAGATAATCTCTACAGTTCCAGCACCAACTACTTAAAGAGCTGACGCTTACCACCCATTACAAATAGACAGTTTGTTGTCGTAATGGACCCAAGGGGTGTGGCAAATGGACTGAAAACACTGGGTTTGCACTTGTGTACTTTGAAAGTTATTATTGTGTATCAACTGAATGCATTTTATTGCATTGCCTTACATTTGGACAACCAGTCACCTAGACAGGGCGTAGTATTATTTCATCAGGAAATTTTAGTATGGACATTTTAGTGTGGGAAGGAGTAGGCTTTATGTCCTTCCTTTGAGGTTCTGTGATAATTTCCCTTTAAAACAATGGCAGTTTTGTGCTATACAGTGTACAGTTGATGATGTATAGATTATAGGCTATTTATGTCGTAGTTTTTTTTAAATGTTGTTACTGAATTTTCGACAATCACTTGACCTTCAAAACATGCTGTTTATAACATTTGGCATGTCATTTGTGCAAGTCGAGCTGTTTGTATATGATTTTTTTTTTTAACACGATTAATATTCGTAATAAAGAGTAACTTTAACGTTGAAATGTGATGTGCTTCTGTCTTTATTATCTTATTGAATCCATAGCGCATAGATAGTGAAAAAACAAGAGATACAAGATACCTGCGCTACAAGTTGTTTTCATGACAAACGATATTCAAAACGGCAAGATGCAGGACACCTTTGAGAGATAGGCCTATGAATTACTAAATCCCAACATACCGTCAAAACCACTGACAGGTGTATGGTGTAGGCCTGCAGGTGAATAAAAAAATAATAATACAAAATTGCCTAATCAACTTGGTCTAATATCCAACCCATTTCAAAACACTGCTTTACCATTTCTATCAAGGTGACATATTATTAGGCTCATCTTTATTTGCTCGCTGTCAAATTGAAATTGATTGGGACATGCGGGTGCCATGATGCCTAATGCGTAAAGCTTCATTGACTGAAAGCTGTCATTCAAATCGTATCCCTATCATTGTCAGCACTCAGACAGTGGATGTGTTGAATGAAACACGTTGATAATGTTGTAAATATTCTTACAATATCGGCTATTATCTTCTAGACTATCACTGTATTAAATAGCCTAAACAAAGTCAAAGGGGATGCAAGGGAGGAAGGCCAGAGAAGAGAAATAAGGAAGGACGGAAGGAAGGACTGACGATTTTGAAAAGCTTTGCGAAAGGGTAGGCTAATGTAAAGCTATATATCACATCTCACTTGAATCAAATGAGTAGGCCTATATGCATATATAACCTTCTGTCATGCTTTATAAAGGGTTCATAAATCTGGCATAACTGTGTGACATAATCACCAATGTAAAATGTGACATAACCCACTATGTGTAATATGATATAAACACCTGCTTTATAAAGGGTGACATATTGTGCTGAAGGATGGCACACGCTCTAACTTGAAGTCATAGTCACATTACACCTAATCTCATTCCCAGACCCTTCCTCCCAAATGCGCGGAAGGTCTGGTAGACCAAACCATCAAATTTGGCCTTCATGCCAACCAATCATCTACAACACCTTCCCCCACGTGTCGTGGGCACTTCTGTCCTATCGGTCCGACGTCTTGGCAATAAAGAGATTGTGTTTGTAACTCTTATTGACAGGTTTCCTCACAAGCACGACACACATTGACCACAGATTGTTAGGGTGTAGTCTTTCTTATTCTCGGTAAAGCCATTAGCTAGCTAGCTATGTACTTTGCTAATTAGCTAGCTGGAAGGTAGGGCCTGTTGCTGACCTTTTCTCCCTTGAGGGAATGGTTTCCACTAGATAGCACATCCACAAAGTCAAAATTGGCTAAATTGTACAAATTCATGAAAACAAACATGTGCTTTTTGGTCTTGATTTTAAGGTTAGGATTAGGCATAAATTTAGCAGTGTGGTTAATGTTATGGTTACGGTTAGGGTTAGGTTTAAAATCAATTTTTAAGAAGATAAACTGTGAAAATGGGCAGAGTTGAGACGTAATAATGACTTTGTGACTGTGTTAACTAGTGACGACCGGGGTAATGTTTTTGCTAGCAAAGAACATAGCCTGATGACAAATACTTTACTCAGTAAGGTTGTTCCCATAGACTTACAGTGAGGGAAAAAAAGTATTTGATCCCCTGCTGATTTTGTACGTTTGCCCGCTGACAAAGAAATGATCAGTCTATAATTTTAATGGTAGGTTTATTTGAACAGTGAGACAGAATTAACAACAAAAAATCCAGAAAAACGCATTTCAAAAATGTAATGAATTGATTTGCATTTTAATGAGGGAAATAAGTATTTGACCCCCTCTCAATCAGAAAGATTTCTGCAGAAAGATTTCTGGCTCCCAGGTGTCTTTTATACAGGTAACGAGCTGAGATTAGGAGCACACTCCTAAAGGGAGTGCTCCTAATCTCAGTTTGTTACCTACATAAAAGACACCTGTCCACAGAAGCAATCAATCAATCAGATTCCAAACTCTCCACCATAGCCAAGACCAAAGAGCTCTCCAAGGATGTCAGGGACAAGATTGTAGACCTACACAAGGCTGGAATGGGCTACAAGACCATCACCAAGCAGCTTGGTGAGAAGGTGACAACAGTTGGTGTGATTATTCGCAAATGGAAGAAACACAAAAGGCCTGTCAATCTCCCTCGGCCTGGGGATTCATGCAAGATCTCACCTTGTGGAGTTGCAATGATCATGAGAACGGTGAGGAATCAGCCCAGAACTACACAGGAGGATCTTGTGAATGATCTCAAGGCAGCTTGGACCTTAGTCACAAAGAAAACAATTGGTAACACACTACGCCGTGAAGGACTGAAATCCTGCAGCGCCCGCAAGGTCCCCCTGCTCAAGAAAGCACATATACAGGCCTGTCTGAAGTTTACCAATGAACATCTGAATGATTCAGAGAAGAACTGGGTGAAAGTGGTGTGGTCAGATGAGACCAAAATGGAGCTCTTTGGCATCTACTCAACTCGCCGTGTTTGGAGGAGGAGGAATGCTGCCTATGACCAAGAACACCATCCCCACCGTCAAACATGGAGGTGGAAACATTATGCTTTGGGGGTGTTTTTCTGCTAAGGGGACAGGACAACTTCACTGCATCAAAGGGACGATGGACGGGGCAATGTAACATCAAATCTTGGGTGAGAACCTCCTTCCCTCAGCCAGGGCATTGAAAATGGGTCGTGGATGGGTATTCCAGCATGACAATTACCCAAAACACACGGCCAAGGCAACAAAGGAGTGGCTCAAGAAGAAGCACATTAAGGTCCTGGAGTGGCCAAGCCAGTCTCCAGACCTTAATCCCATAGAAAATCTGTGGAGGGAGCTGAAGGTTCGAGTTGCCAAACGTCAGCCTCGAAACCTTAATGACTTGGAGAAGATCTGCAAAGAGGAGTGGGACAAAATCCTTCCTGAGATGTGTGCAAACCTGGTGGCCAACTACAAGAAACGTCTGACCTCTGTGATTGCCAACAAGGGTTTTGCCACCAAGTACTAAGTCATGTTTTGCAGAGGGGTCAAATACTTATTTCCCTCATTAAAATGCAAATCAATATATAACATTTTTGACATGCGTTTTTCTGGATTTTTTTGTTATATTCTGTCTCTCACTGTTCAAATAAACCTACCATTAAAATTATAGACTGATCATTTCTTTGTCAGCGGGCAAACGTACAAAATCAGCAGGGGATCAAATACTTTTTTCCCTCACTGTATATGGTCACTTCCACTAAGGCCAACTTTAAATGGTTGAAATCCCAGGCTTACAGTGCCTTCGGAAAGTGTGCAGACCCCTTTACCTTTTATAAATTTTCTTACCTTACAGCCTTATTCTAAAATTGATTAAATTGTTTTTTTTTCACTCATCAATCTACACACAATACCCCATAATGACAAAGCAAAAATAGGTTTTTAGAAATATTTGCTAATTTATAAAAAATAAAAAATAAACGGAAATGATACATTTACATAAGTATTCAGACCCTTTACTCAGTACTTTGTTGAAGCACTTTTGGCAGCGATAACAGCATCAAGTCTTCTTGGGTATGACGCTACAAGCTTGGCACACCTGTGTTTGGGGAGTTTCTCCCATTCTTCTCTGCAGATCCTCTCAAGCTCTGTCAGGTTGGATGGGGAGCATTGCAGCACAGCTCTTTTCAGGTCTCTCCAGAGATGTTCGATCGGGTTCAAGTCCGGGCTCTGGCTAGGCCACTCAAGGACATTCCGAGACTTGTCCCGAATCCACTCCTGCGTTGTCTTGGCTGTGTGCTTAGGGTTGTTGTCTTGTTGGAAGGTGAAGCTTCGCCCCACTCTGAGGTCCTGAATGCTCTGGAGCAGGTTTTCATCAAGGATCTCTCTGAACTTTGCTCCGTTCATATTTCCCTCGATCCTGACTAGTCTCCCAGTCCCTGCCACTGAAAAAAATTCCCACAGCATGATGCTGCCACCACCATGCTTCACCATAGGGATGGTGCCAGGTTTCCTCCAGACGTGACGCTTGGCATTCAGGCCAAAGAGTTCAATCTTGGTTTCATCAGACCAGAGAATGTTGTTTCTCATGGTCTGAGAGTCTTTAGGTGCCTTTTGGCAAACGCAAAGGGGGCAGTCATCAAATCAAATCAAATATGATTTGCCACATGTGCCAAATACAACAGGTGTAGACCTTACAGTGAAACGCTTAATTATAAGCCCTTAACCAACAATGTAGTTTTTAAGAAGAAAAAAAAAGTGTTAAGTAAAAAATAGATAAATAAAAAATAGCTAATAATTAAAGAGCAGCAGTAAAATAAAATAACATTAGGGAGACGATATACAGGGGTACCGGTACAGAGTCAATGTGAGGGGGAACTGGTTAGTCGCGGTAATTGAGGTAATATGTACATGTGGGTATAGTTAAAATGACTATGCATAAATAATAAACAGAGTAGCAGCAGCATGAAAGAGGGGGTTGGGATGGGGTGGGGGGGGGCAATGCAAATAGTCTGGGTAACCATGATTAGCTGTTTAGGAGTCTTATGGCTTGGGGGTAGAAGCTGTTAAGAAGCCTTTTGGACCTAGACTTGGCGCTCCGGTACTGCTTGCCGTGCGGTAGCAGAGTGAACAGTCTATGACTAGGGTGGCTGAAGTCTTTGACAATTTTTAGGGCCTTCCTCTGACACTGCCTGGTATAGAGGTCCTGGATGGCAGGAAGCTTGGCCCCAGGAACACCTACGTGAGAATGCTATTCATTGACTACAGCTCAGCATTCAACACCATAGTGCCCTCGAAGCTCATCACTAAGCTAAGGATCCTGGGACTAAACACCTCCCTCTGCAACTGGATCCTGGACTTCCTGACGGGCCGCCCCCAGGTGGTAAGGGTAGGTAACAACACATCTGCCACGCTGATCCTCAACACTGGGGCCACTCAGGGGTGCGTGCTCAGTCCTCTCCTGTACTCCCTGTTCACCCATGACTGCATGGCCAGGCACGACTCCAACACCATCATTAAGTTTGCCGACGACACAACAGTGGTAGGCCTGATCACCGACAACGATGAGACAGCCTATATGGAGGAGGTCAGAGACCTGGCCGTGTGGTGCCAGGATAACAACCTCTCCCTCAACGTGACCAAGACGAAGGAGATGATTGTGGACTACAGGAAAAAAAAGAGGACTGAGCACGCCCCCATTCTCATCGACGGGGCTGTAGTGGAACAGGTTGAGAGCTTCAAGTTCCTTGGTGTCCACATCACCAACGAACTATCATGGTCCAAACACACCAAGACAGTCGTGAAGAGGGCACGACAAAGCCTATTCCCCCTCAGGAGACTGAAAAGATTCGGCATGGGTCCTCAGATCCTAAAAAAATTATACAGCTGCACCATCGAGAGCATCCTGACTGGTTGCATCACCGCCTGGTATGGCAACTGCTTGGCCTCCGACCGCAAGGCACTACAGAGGGTAGTGCGTACGGCCCAGTACATCACTGGGGCCAAGCTTCCTGCCATCCAGGACCTCTATACCAGGCGGTGTCAGAGGAAGGCCCTCAAAATTGTCAAAGACTCCAGCCACCCTAGTCATAGACTTTTCTCTCTGCTACCGCACGGCAAGCGGTACCGGAGTGCCAAGTCTATGTCCAAAAGACTTCTCAACAGCTTCTACCCCCAAGCCATAAGACTCCTGAACAGCTAATCATGGCTACCCGGACTATTTGCACTGCCCCCCCACCCCATCTTTTTACGCTGCTGCTACTCTGTTAATTATTTATGCATAGTCACTTTAACTCTACCCACATGTACATATTACTTCAACTACCTCAACTAGCCAGTGCCCCCGCACATTGACTCTGCACCGGTACCCCCCCTGTATATATAGCCTCCCTACTGTTATTTTATTTTACTTCTGCTCTTTTTTTCTCAACACTTTTTTGTTGTTGTTTTATTTTACTTTTTTATTAAAAATAAATGCACTGTTGGTTAAGGGCTGTAAGTAAGCATTTCAATGTAATGTCTGCACCTGTTGTATTCGGCGCATGTGGCCAATAAAATTTGATTTGATTTGATTTGATTTGATTTGATCGCTAACCAAACAGCAGTGCATGCTTTAAAGGGGAATAAAAGGGTAACTACACTAAAAAATTTAAGTTTCTTAGATTTTTCCCAGACCTCAAAAGTGGTCCCCTGATGTGTTTTAAGCATTGTTGTGAACACAGAAAATCAAATTTTGTGGTTTCTCTATTAAAAAAGTTTGAAAGAACTGTGGGAAAATCCGAAAGAACTAGGGGAAAATCCGAAACCTCGTAAAACAAAACCAAGAAAATTGAATTTGTGAAAGAAAAAAAAAAGACTTAGGCAAAATATAAAAACGGATTTTAAAATGCCGTACTAATGTTTTTTGCTATGCATTACTGCACTTTAGAGCATGTGTCATCCTGCAGCACAACATTTTGGGGAAAGTTAAGGTCAGGTCCAATATTGGCTATGCACCCAAGAGGGAAAGAGGTTGGGCCATCCTATAAATGTTTTAGAGTAATATATATGCCATTTAGCAGACACTTTTATCCAAATTGACTTACAGTAATGCCTGCATACATTTTTACATATTGGTGGTCCCTGGAATTGAACTCACTATCCTGGTGTTGCGATGCTCTACCAAGATGTGTGACAAGGTTATACATGATTTGTGAAGCCTCAATTTACTATGATTTATAGAGCATTTATTAAGCGGTGCTTATGCCACCCTTTATAAAGCACAGGTTTATGTCATATTTGAAATAGTGGGTTATGTCACATTTGACATTGGTGGTTATGTCACACAGTTATTCCACATTTATGAACCCTTTATAGAGCATGGCATAAGGTTATATATGATTTGTGACACATTTATGTAGTGTTTATGAAGTCTTTATGAAGGCTTTATGAAGCCTTAATAAGATGCAGGTCATTTAATGCAGGACCCATGATCCAATAGCATTAGTTATATGCATTCAAATGTTTCACATACATTATTCTAGATTTAACCTAACATTGTTATCAATATCACAGTAGGCCACTTCATATTTAGGCCTTCTGCGATACAATAATCGTTAATAACTATCGTTATTTTCAAAAAATAACTTGGTATACTACTACTACTACTATTACTACTAATAATAATAATAACAACAACAATAATAACACATTCAGCCATAAAGTTTTTTATATAAATTATGGTTATCATTATTAGTGTGGCACATATGTAATTATGAATTGGTCCCTGTGTTGGGGCAGAAAAACGCCAAAGTTGTATTTATTTTTCTGTGTCCGAGAAGCTTGCTGTGAGCCGATACATACATTCAGTATTTATATTTTCTCTCTGAAACTACAAATAGCCGTCTCCTCAAATCGAGACACGTGAGCAGGGGAGAGAGAATCACGAAATAGACTTTATAAGTGGATTTCAGTCCACATTAGAAGCTAAACAACTCTGTTCGATTTTTACCAAGACGTTATGGCAGTATCTCTCATTCTGTGCGCAATATTTTCAAATCCTTCCAAGTATTCTTCTGTGGCTGAGACGAAAAGTTCCTTGAACCAGCTGTGCATCCTGAACGCAGCGGGGTTATTATTGCCGGAAATTCTGAGGAGATTATGTTCTCTACCTTTGTTTTTGTAATGAAAAATGATCTTATCTCCACATGTTTGGTTAGGAGTTTGAACTTGTCATTTATAACTGTTGCATCAAAGCTATTGGCTTAAAATACCTTACTGTTATTACACATTCAACGGAAAGGAAAAATTGGTAACACCGTGTCTCCAAATAGCTTCAATTTCGTCATTAAATCTTTGACTTCATCATTTTTGTTATTTTCCCTGTATTGCCTTATAGGAATAAATTAAATGCGGAGTTGGGTTAAATTCTATTGCAGTTAAACCCAAAAGTGTCGTCTATACATGTTGCCTCGATTATTTTTTATTTATTTGATTGCCTGAACTGACTTGAATTGAAATGGAACTTATCCTGATTACATTAAATGGGAGAGGCTACACTTGCTACCAGTTATCGTTTAACCTGCTTTTGTTTTCCCAAACATAATCTCCTTACAATCATTACGCATGACACAATGTTCCCCAGCATATGGGCATCATCGGCATGCATGATTTCTTATTTTACATTATAAGAAGTAGGCCTAGGCTCATTTGTTTAGCTTCTAAATAATAACAAACTCAAAACGACAGAACAATAACAATAAAATAACATCACAATCAGCATCATTAGGGCACTATAAATATGGAAAAATTAACATATATCGCTAAGACCTCATTTGGATCTGTGCAATTAATTCAGCTCTCGAGGGATATGATCCAGGCTAGAGCCGGTAAACTGACACTCTCGCGATGTGTGTGGTATACTGGCAGCGCCCGATGGAAAAAGCATGCTTCCACTCATGTGGACGCATTTGGGCTCCCGTGTGGCGCAGTGGTTTAAGGCACTGCATCTCAGTGCTTGAGGAGTCACTACATACCCCCTGGTTCGATTCCAGGCTGTATCACAACCAGCCGTGATTGGAAGTCCCATAGGGCGGCGCACAATTGGCCGTCGTCCGAGTTTGGCCGGTGTAGGCCGTCATTGTAATTAAGAATTCGTTCTTTACTGACTTGCCTAGTTAAATAAAGGTAAATGTCAAAGTCCTATCCCGAACAGCCCTCAACAAATTAACGTGACAACTAAGGACTATTATTTCTCCATTACCTTTGCAAGACAAAACCACAAGCTCTAAGAAGCTCTGACTGTTCTGAAAAATGTAGTTATCTGCTCTTCATGGCTTTTTTTCCATCCTCAAGTACATCATAGGTCCAATGTGCCATCATTCAAGCACAACCTATTTTGAATAAGGACAACAGAGAGCATGATGGATGAACACAATAATTAAAGCATTTTAATGCTATTACAGTACATTACATTTTAATACTATTACATATATATATATATATATATATATATATATATATATATATATATATATATATATATATATATATTTGTATAACTATATATAAACTAAACTTGAATTCGACTAAATAGAATAGGCCTACATTGTGTTTATGTCTCACTGGTATATAAGCAAGCGGTGTCATGGTTAATTTGGAACCATTGCCTTCATCGCTTGGCTGTTGCACTGTTGACTGCAGTGTCTAAATAAGTTTGATAAATGGTGTAATTGCGTGTATTAGAGTTGTGAGGAGCTGCGAGGAGCGGGTGGGAGGAGGTCTCTGTTAGTACTCTACTCTGCGCTGTGTTATGCGTGGCTCTTGCTAGAATGATGTCTGGACCGGGGCCAGATCTGGCAGGGGTTGGGTCTCGAGTTCCTGGCGATTTCTTGGAGGGATTTAGCCGGGATCTATAGGGCAGAGAGAGAGATTGAAGAATTGATAGGTGGTCGAGTTTTGTTTGGCCGAGTGGATATAAGCAAGAAAGTCGAAGAGCTTTATGTTTCCCCTCTTAAAGAATTATTGCCAGCGATGGCCACAGTGATACGGAGGAGGAGCAGCGGCCACACGGATACACAGCTGCTGTTCCTGATTAGAACAGCAATAAAGGTGCAGTGAATCGCCACGGGACACTAACCTCTTCGATTATCGCATTTGGAAACCTATTTTTAGAATGTCTGAAGGAGTTCTGCTGAGTAATTGACTGAAGAGGATTTGGTGTAGCCTACTGCTCTCATTAGACATTTCAGGTCAGTGCAAGAAGAGTCGGTCAAGGAATTGGTCATAGTCTACACTTGTCCCTCTGTGTCTCTAAAGTGGGCGCAAACATGACGACTGAGAGCTCACAGCAACATCTGGAGCCGTCTCATCCTCTGAGATGCAGCCCAGCAGCCGGTGTGATGCACGGCACACTGATGAGCGCACAGCCAGTGGCGGAGAGCTCACCAAATGCATCAACCAAAGGGAAAAAGGGAAACTCTGGCTTGAGGCGACCTGAGAAGCCGCCCTATTCATACATCGCCCTTATTGTGATGGCTATCCAAAGCTCCCCGACAAAGACGCTTACTCTGGCAGAAATATATCAGTTCCTTCAGGCCCGTTTCCCGTTCTTTATGGGATCTTACCAGGGCTGGAAAAACTCAGTGAGGCACAACCTGTCTCTAAACGAATGCTTCATCAAACTGCCCAAGGGCCTCGGCAGACCAGGGAAGGGCCACTACTGGACCATAGACCCGGGCAGCGAGTTTATGTTCGAGGAGGGATCCTTCCGTCGCAGACCTCGCGGATTCCGTAGGAAATGCCAAGCTCTGAAACCCATGTATCGAATGATGAATGGCATCGGTTTTGGTGCGTCAATAATACCCCAAAACTTCGATTTCCAGAACCCCTCCGCGTCCCTGGCATGTCATGCCAACGGTTACAACCTGGACGTGATGGGGAACACGGTGCCAGGGAGCTACGACGGGCTGGGTGGAGGGCATCATGTCCCTCATATGTCGCCAAGCCCCGGGTCCACCTACATGGCGGCCTGTCAGGTGTCGTCTAATGGAGACTACTGCCCGGACAGCAGTAGTAGCCCTTTGCACTCTTCCCCGGCGACGATGGCAGCGGGCACTTTGGACTGTCATTCTCCCTACGCCAGTGCTTCTCCCTACGCCACTGCCCCCTCACACTGGGCATCACCTGGTATGTCTCCATATATCAAGCAGCAATCCCTGGCCTCAAACAGTCCCACATCCTCCGCATTGCACTCCAGCATGTCCCCTTACTCTCTGGAGCAAAGCTATCTCCATCACAACGGAAGAGACTCATCTGACATTTCAGGTAGGCTTTACTTTCCTAACAATATAGGCAAACACAATCTTTAATTAGGCACAATATAAGGCCAATTATAAAATATACAACCCATCAATAAATCGTCCATTAAATAGTGCGTATTTATATTAGCTATTTTATTTGTAAGTAGTCGAGATGGGCAACTGCAAATTACAAATCAGAGGGAAGAGGGCATTGGGCCTAGTTAGGCAACACGGACATTGCTCTGCTTGTCCACTTGTGACCAAAAGACAAAACTATGAAAATATGACGAAAAAAAGAAACAATAATGTCATATTGATAACAATATTAAAGCAAATGCTATTGCCAAGATTAACAGAATCATTCCCAATGAAGTTGAACATGTAGCCTAGATTTTATTTTCAAGGCCTTATTGAAAATGATAATATGACAACACCCAATTATGTGTATAATAATATACAATAATATGTCAGTGATGTCAACACTGAATAATGTTTTACTTATCTATAAAAAATTGTTTATTGTGACCATTGTGAAGATAGAACTGCCTGTGACCTTTGTACGCAATGGTCTCCAAAAGGTAATAGTTATTGAACAACACGTAAATGGTATAACAATAATATTACTGAATTAAATAAATAGGTTCAACAGAAATACCACTGCTGTTTCTGAAATAGTTATAGATTTTACAGTTATTAGGCTAAAGCAGCATTAGCCCAATATTTTCAGGCGCGGATTAAATAGAAGGCAAATTCAGGACTAAATAGAGAGCAAAGTATTTATGGCAAATATTTAAAATGTAATGAAAATAGAACGACACTTTTCTAGGAGAACATTCAAAACATTTTGAAATGCTAGCCTTATATTTACAAATAGGTCTAGTATTTTCACATTGTAAAAGTGATGTTTCATAAATTCGTTTTTTTCGTGATCATGTAAACTCTAAATGATATGCATGCAGTTGTTTAAGGAAAAATGTAGCCTACCATTTTAGAAAAATAATTTGAGTATATTCCATTTGGATAAATACAACGTCCAAATAGTGGCATCTATAGTCCTACATACACGCGCCATAGAGTGCATTCATTGTGTGTATTATAATACGTTGGTATAGTATTTACAAGGTTTGTGTTTGACTGTCACGTCTCTTCCATCTGTTTGCAGTGGGATTATCTCGATACTCAAGCCATTCATCGCCAGTGTGTGACAGGAAAGATTTTGTTTTGAACTTTAACGGAATCTCTTCCTTTCACCCGGCGACTGCCAGTGGATCTTACTACCACCAGCTACATCACCATCACCAGAGCGTATATCAGGACGTCAAGCCATGCATCATGTGAAATAAACGTAATAAGACCATTGCCATCTTGGATGAAGATCACGTCAACTACACTATATACAAGCTATACGCTTATACCATTTGTCCGGTAAAAATATTTCTGATGAATTAGGGGAATGTAGGCTATATACAAAACGTCAGTCACTCTATTTGTCTGTGAGAAGGTCTGTGCCATGACACCTTTCCGGAGAAATGAAAAACGACTGAGTGCATGAAGTAAAAATTAAAAAAATGCATGTATTGCCATTGTCCAACACATTATAAAGGACTGCTCAGAGACAGCTCTTCCATGCCATGATGTATTCAGGAGTAATTGTATCGTTTAATATTGTAGGTTAGTGTTTGAGTACAAGTTATCGACACGGATAAAATGCAATATCCAACCATATTAAATGTGTTTACTGAAAAATACATGCACATTCACCCCGAGTTATCATCACCTATTTGCACTTAAATCTAGACCCCAGAGTTTTTAATTAAAGATTTCGCTGTAGGCTACAGCAACCAATAAATATATGTATATTTTAAAACTGTTTGGGTTAGTTCTTATTCAAGGTTAAATGTATACAGCGAGGGAGTTCTTTTGGGCCTACAATTTCCCAAGGTCGAGTTTGAGACCATATGACCTCTTTATGACAAATTAGGTGTTTTGGTATGTTGTTTTTGTTACTGCAAACCTTAATATAAATGTTATTAACACAAATTATTATTGTTATAGCATACTATTTGAATTCAATAAATGCACTGCTGACAAATAAATTACAAATACATTAGTACATCTAATGTATTATTCAGCATTTACAAATGCAAAGCAATTACATGGTAATTACACGGTCCCGTGTAGCTCAGTTGGTAGAGCATGGCGCTTACAACGCCAGGGTTGTGTGTTCGATTCCCGCGGGGGGCCAGTATGAAAATGTATGCACTCACTAACTGTAAATCGCTCTGGATAAGAGCGTCTGCTAAATGACTTAAATGTAACGAACAAGCATGAATGTTTGAATAAATTATCAATCAGTAGCCTTGCGAACCATGAAAACTAGATGGAAATTTAAATCAGAAATGTAAAGTTTAATTGAGAATGGGAAACCTGGTGAATTGGGTAAAACACGAGTAATGCCTCAAGAGCCAAGCAAACCCACATCCCTAAAATCTGTCCTCTTCTTTCAAAAAGTCTAGCTAAAATTATGATTATAGGCAGCACACCTCCTCCATACTACATACAACTGAAACCTATTTCTAGTTTAACATCGACACATTTAGAAACACTGCGTTTGAAAACGAACCTCTCCTCACACTAGAGATATTAAGATGAAATAGCTCATCTGGATGTTGTGCGCTTTCTTGCCGATCTTCCAACAAACATATAACTTGTACTCTACAGTGTTAATTGAACGATTTAGTGGTCCTCTGTAGCTCAGCTGGTAGAGCACGGCGCTTGTAACGTCAAGGTAGTGGGTTCGATCGCCGGGACCACCCATACACAAAAATGTATGCACGCATGACTGTAAGTCGCTTTGGATAAAAGCGTCTGCTAAATGGCATATTATTATTTAGTGACAATTAATTAATTAGAATATCTAACATGTTCATACTAATATTAACATGTTGTTACAGAATTGTTACAGGAAACATTTGACAAATAATCATAAGAGCATTAGCCTACATTTGAAATAACCCGTTGGTGAAATCTATACTTTCAAAATGCAGCATCCATAGGTCTACTATTCAAACATTTACATTACATTTTAGTCAATTAGCAGACGCTCTTATCCAGAGAGACTTACAGGAGCAATTAGGGTTAAGTGCCTTGCTCAAGGGCAAATCGACAGATTTTTCACCTAGTCGGCTCGGGGATTAGAACCAGTGACCTTTCGGTTACTGGCACAACGCTATTAACCACTAAGCTACCTGCCGCCCCAAAAAATATTGTTTCTTCTCTAAATCCTGATTTATAAATCAGATTCTGTGGGCAGATAAGTTTTAGATATCACTTGGCTTGATTTATTTTATACAGTAATAAACGTGTAGACTACACGTTTGGATGAAATTGAGGCATAGAGTAGAGAAAAGAGAGAAAGAAAAATAAATAAAAGGTGGAGAAGCATACATGGTTGGCCATTGTGAAATGAAAAATAGCTAAAAGGCATCAATTGTTTTGCCTGAAATCTGTATAAGTGAAAACAATAGTGAAACAGAAGGTTACTCAAGTTTGGATTTGAGGCTATTAGTTGTGCATACAAGTTGCTCACAAGTCCCTCTTTTGCAATGATGTAACGATGCCACCACCTAGTGGTACTGGCTTACCCTACACCTACCATTGACAGAGAAATGGTGAGGAGGATATATACACTGCTCAAAAAAATAAAGGGAACACTTAAACAACACAATGTAACTCCAAGTCAATCACACTTCTGTGAAATCAAACTGTCCACTTCGGAAGCAACACTGATTGACAATACATTTCATATGCTGTTGTGCAAATGGAATAGACAACAGGTGGAAATTATAGGCAATAAGCAAGACACCCCCAATAAAGGACTGGTTTTGCAGGTGGTGACCACAGACCACTTCTCAGTTCCTATGCTTCCTGGCTGATGTTTTGGTCACTTTTGAATGCTGGCGGTGCTTTCACTCTAGTGGTAGTATGAGACGGAGTCTACAACCCACACAAGTGGCTCAGGTAGTGCAGCTCATCCAGGATGGCACATCAATGCGAGCTGTGGCCAG
Organism: Coregonus clupeaformis; assembly: GCF_020615455.1. Taxonomy (NCBI): domain Eukaryota; kingdom Metazoa; phylum Chordata; class Actinopteri; order Salmoniformes; family Salmonidae; genus Coregonus; species Coregonus clupeaformis. The sequence goes on from NC_059212.1 coordinate 35,025,652, forward strand.
AAGGTTTGCTGTGTCTGTCAGCGTAGAGTCCAGAGCATGGAGGCACTACCAGGAGACAGGCCAGTACATCAAGGCAGCAGCTACTATTCCTGGGGTCCAACAACATTAAGGCAGTTATTTACACTTCAGTACACATCTTACAAAAATGAGTGGTGATGAAGTAAATCTCTCCTCCACTTTGATCCATGAGTGATTTACATGCTAGCTCTCCATGTACATTTAAGGGCCAGCCGTGCTGCCCTGTTCCGAGGTTCCTCTTTGTGGCACCTGACCACACGACTGAACAGTAGTCCAGGTGTGACAAAACTAGAGCCTGTAGGACCTGCCTTGTTGATAGTGTTGTTAAAAAGGCAGTGCAGCGCTTTATTATCGACAGACTTCTCCCCATCTTAGCTACTGTTGTATCAACATGTTTTGACCATGACAGTTTACAATCCAGCATTACTCCAAGCAGTTTAGTCACCTCAACTTGCTGGAGAAGCTTCCATTAAAGAACACTCTCTGTGCTCTGTTAGACAGGTAACTCTTTATCTACAATATAGCAGGGGGTGTAAAGCCATAACACATACAGTATGTTTTTCCATCAGTAGACTATGATCGATAATGTCAAAAGCTGCACTGAGGTCTAACAAAACACCTCCCACAATATTTTTATCATACATTTCTCTCAGCCAATAATCAGTCATTTGGGTGAGTGCCGAGCTTGTTTAATGTCCGTCCAAATAAGCGTGCTGAAAGTCTGTAAAAATAGCATTGTATCTGGTCAAACACCATTTTTTCCAAAAGTTTACTAAGGGTTGGTAACAGGGGGATATATGGGGGATTGGAAATGATGCAGAAAATTACATTGACTACAGTCTCTCTGCAATATTAAAGCTGATCTACCCCCTAAAAAAATAAGTAGCGGAATTACTTTTGCTTCCGTCCAGGCCTGAGGGCACACACTTTCTAGTAAGCTTATATTGAAGATTTGGCAAAGAGGAGTGTCAATATCGTCCGCTATTATCCTCAGTAATTTTACATCCAAGTTGTCTGACCCCGGTGGCTTGTCATTGTTGATAGACAACAATAATGGTTTCACTTCTTCCACACTCACTTTGCGGAATTCAAAATTACAATGCTCGTCTTTCATAATTACTTGGATGTGTATTGTCAGCGTTTGTTGCTTGCATTTTATGCCTAAGTTTGCTAATCTTGCCAATGAAAAAGTCATTAACGTAATTGGCAATATCAGTGGGTTTTGTGATGAATGAGCCATCTGATTCAATGAATGATGGAGCTGAGTTTGCCTTTTTGCCCAAAATTTCATTTAAGGTGCTCCAAAGTTTTTTACTATCATTCTTTATGTAATTTATATTTCTTTCATAGTGTAGTTTCTTCTTAATTTTAGTCACAAGATTTCTCAATTTGCAGTACGTTTGCCAATCGGTTGTGCAGCCAGACTTATTTCCCATTCCTTTTGCCTCATCCCTATCAACCATAACAATTATCAATTCCTCATCAATCCACAAGGATTTAATAGTTTTTACAGTCATTTTCTTAATGGGTGCATGCTTATTAGTACCTGGAATAAGCCATTTCATGTGTCAAGTGCAGTGTCTGGTTGCTCCTCCTTACACAACACAGACCAACAAATATTATTTACATCAACATCATAGGAATCATGACAAAACTTTTTATATGACCTCTTATACACTAAATTAGGCCCAGCCTTTGGAACTTTGGTTTTCCTAGATATGGCTACTATATTGTGATCACTACATGCCATGGATTTGGATACTGCTTTAAAGCAAATTTCTGCAGCATTAGTAAAGATATGATCAACACATGTTGATGATTTTATTCCTGCGCTGTTTGTAACTACCCTGGTAGATTGACTGATAACCTGAACCAGGTTGCAGGCAATAGTTACAGTTTTACGTTTTCTTGAGTGGTCAGCTTGATGAAAGCAAGTCAATATTTAAATCACCCAGAAAGTGTACCTCTCTGTTGATATCACATACATTATCAAGCATTTCACACATGTTATCCAGATACTGACTGTTTAGCACTTGGTGGTCTATAGCAGCGGCCACCAGAATGGGCTTTAGGTGAGGCAGATGAACCTTTAACCATATTATTTCAACAGTATTTAACATGATATCCAGGAATGTGGTTCTGAATATAAATGGCAACACCTCCACCTTTGGCATTTCTGTATTTTCTGTAGATTAAGTAACCATGTATTGCTACCACTTTATCATCAAAAGTGTTATCGAAGTAAGTTTCAGAGATTGTCAGAATATGAATGTCATCTGTTACTAGCAAATTATTGATTTCATGAACATTGTTTCTTAAGCTACATATGTTAATGTGGGCTATTTTTAGCACTTTTCTGGGATGCTTAGCAGAAGTCTATCACAAACTTTTCACAAATTGGACACGTGGTTCATACAAAACAGGTTGAATCTGCAGTTCAATGGAAATGTATCTACTGTATCATGAAGGTAAATGGTATAGGATTATTCTGTGTAGACGCAGTTGATCAGAATTTCATTTGAATCAAAACAACCAGAGGTTGGTTCATAATTTCGGAATAGTACTCTATATGGGGTTTATGGGGCCTCGGGCTGGGGTCTATTCATTGTGAAAGGAAGAAAACTAAATAAATCATTTTCAAAGTACAGTATGTGTAACCACACAAAGCTATGCAGCTAATGGCAGTTACTTATTAAAAACCCACAGAGCCCTATCATTCTAATCAGAGTTTAGATGATGTATTCATTATCATCAACATCATCATGAAAAATGCCCATTAAACCACAAGAAAAAATAAGAATGTAAAAGCGCTCTTTCATCATCTGTAGTCATTTTTCAAATCTAAACATCATACGTACTTTCCACTAACAGCTTCAGCAGATGTGCATGATGCATTGCGTGAGAGTATAACATTCAGAAAATACAGACATTTCAGAAATTCTCAAGCAGAAAACTTTTCTTTATATGTAAATGCATTGACAAAAGTGCCCCATAACATTGTAGAGATCTTATCCCTATTGCATAGATCATCATTGCAATGCAGGTTATGTTACATTATTAATAATCTGGAATGGTCCCAAAAGGCAACCCACTTCTGCAGTTATGAAATGTTTAGAGAAGTTTTTCTTCCAACTGACTTGAGAGCTGGTGGTTGATTGATTTGTTTGCGCTCAAAAACAGGGCTTGATAGATACATACAGTGGGGAGAACAAGTATTTGTTACACTGCCGATTTTGCAGGTTTTCCTACTTACAAAGCATGTCGAGGTCTGCCATTTTTATCATAGGTACACTTACACTGTGAGAGACGGAATCTAAAACAAAAATCCAGAAAATCACATTGTATGATTTTTAAGTAATTAATTTGCATTTTATTGCATGACATAAGTATTTGATCACCTACCAACCAGTAAGAATTCCTGCTCTCACAGACCTGTTAGTTTTTCTTTAAGAAGCCCTTCTGTTCTCCACTCATTACCTGTATTAACTGCACCTGTTTGAACTCGTTACCTGTATAAAAGACACCTGTCCACACACTCAATCAAACAGACTCCAACCTCTCCACAATGGCCAAGACCAGAGAGCTGTGTAAGGACATCAGGGATAAAATTGTAGACCTGCACAAGGCTGGGATGGGCTACATGACAATAGGCAAGCAGCTTGGTGAGAAGGCAACAACTGTTGGCGCAATTATTAGAAAATGGAAGAAGTTCAAGATGACGGTCAATCTACCTCGGTCTGGGGCTCCATGCAAGATCTCACCTCGTGGGGCATCAATGATCATGAGGAAGGTGAGGGATCAGCCCAGAACTACACGGCAGGACCTGGTCAATGACCTGAAGAGAGCTGGGACCACAGTCTCAAAGAAAACCATTAGTAACACACTACGCCGTCATGGATTAAAATCCTGCAGCGCACGCAAGGTCCCCCTGCTCAAGCCAGGCCTGTCTGAAGTTTGCCAATGACCATCTGGATGATCCAGAGGAGGAATGGGAGAAGGTCATGTGGTCTGATGAGACAAAAATAAAGCTTTTTGGTCTAAACTCCATTCGCCGTGTTTGGAGGAAGAAGGATGAGTACAACCCCAAGAACACCATCCCAACCGTGAAGCATGGAGGTGGAAACATCATTCTTTGGGGATGCTTTTCTGCAAAGGGGACAGGACGACTGCACCGTATTGAGGGGAGGATGGATGGGGCCATGTATCGCGAGATCTTGGCCAACAACCTCCTTCCCTCAGTAAGAGCATTGAAGATGGGTCGTGGCTGGGTCTTCCAGCATGACAACGACCCGAAACACACAGCCAGGGCAACTAAGGAGTGGCTCCGTAAGAAGCATCTCAAGGTCCTGGAGTGGTCTAGCCAGTCTCCAGACCTGAACCCAATAGAAAATCTTTGGAGGGAGCTGAAAGTCCGTATTGCCCAGCGACAGCCCCGAAACCTGAAGGATCTGGAGAAGGTCTGTATGGAGGAGTGGGCCAAAATCCCTGCTGCAGTGTGTGTGCAAACCTGGTCAAGACCTACAGGAAACGTATGATCTCTGTAATTGCAAACAAAGGTTTCTGTACCAAATATTAAGTTCTGCTTTTCTGATGTATCAAATACTTATGTCATGCAATAAAATGCAAATTAATTACATAAAAATCATACAATGTGATTTTCTGGATTTTTGTTTTAGATTCCGTCTCTCACAGTTGAAGTGTACCTATGATAAAAATTACAGACCTCTACATGCTTTGTAAGTAGGAAAACCTGCAAAATCTGCAGTGTATCAAATACTTGTTCTCCCCACTATATGTATCTCTCTCTTACAATCCGTAGGCTACTTCCAATTGGTAGGTCCCTTACACATGAAGCATTTACAGTCACACAGGCCTACCTCTATCCATAGGACTCCTGTGGAACTTCTCATCACCTGATGGCATGGCCTCCTAGTCCTCCCAGCTATAGATGAATGTTCCATTAGATGTCTGAAGCCCCACCATGCTCCTCCTTGCCACAGGCCTCCATCCTGTTCATCCAACTTATTGTGGGAAGCTTGTGGAAGGCTACCCGGAACGTTTGATCCAAGTGAAACAATTTAAAGGCAATGCTACCAAATACTAATTGAGTGTATGTAAACTTCTGACCCACTGGGAATGTGATGAAATAAATAAAAGCTGAAATAAATCATTCTCTCTACTATTATTCTGACATTTCACATTCTTAAAATAAAGTGGTGATCCTAACTGACCTAAGACAGGGAATTTTTACTAGGATTAAATGTCAGGAATTGTGAAAAACTGGGTTTAAATGTATTTGGCTAAGGTGTATGTAAACTTCCGACTTCAACTGTATCTTTATGATTCACAATCCATCAAAGTCTATTTCCCTAAACTGCTGAGGGTTTTTCTTAGGCAAAAAGCAGTCCTACTGCCTTAATCATGCCTCATTTGTGAAGCACCGTCTCATAAGAAGCCCTAACATGTTGAAAAGATCCATGTTATGTATGATTGATGACGGATAGATTCAGAATTCAGCCTGCCCATTCCCACTTGAGACAAGACAGGGCTCTTAAAAACTGGACTCTGGAGGGTGATTGCCTGGCTTTTCAGGATGGTTACTTTGCTTTAGAAAATAAATAAAACTCTGACTGAGATGTCTATTGTTGCAGCTGTGTCTGGGTAATTCCAATTATTATCCACTTTGCTCTGATGGTCAGCCATCACCTGGCAATGATCCCCTGACTCCATTTAAAAGACTTGAGTAAAAGTCTAAAAGTATCTGTTTTTAAATGTACTTAAGTACAGTGGTGGAAAAAGTACTCAAATATCATACTTGAGTAAAAGTAAAAAGTAAAAGTAAAGGTTATACATCAAATTCCTTATATTAAGAAGTGGTGGAAAAAGTACCCGAAAGCCATACTTGAGTAAAAGTAAAGATACCTTACTGGAAAATGACTCAAGTAAAAGTGAAAGTCACCCATTAGAATACTACTTGAGTAAAAGTCATAAAGTACCTGATATTAAATAGCCGTAAGGTAAATGTACTTAAGTATCAAAAGTAAAAGTATGAAACGTAAGAGCCGTAAATCCAAAAAGCAAAACAGCCAGACCTTTTATTTGGTTTGAGCTTTTCTGAAAGGTAACAGTCTTACGGATAAAAGTGCTTAGATTTTTTTTTTTTTATGTGGATTCTCAAATAGGCAACACTTCAAAATACATCTCTTACAGACAAAATAGAATTATGCCTGAATAATGAAGGAATATAGCCAGTAAACATAAGCACTTACAATCACAGTCACTTTGCTTTAGAAAAAACATCCTAAAATAGAACCGTATACATAAAAATAAAAAGATGTTGATAAGCTTATCAAAAGTACAGGTACAGAACTGCACACAACCTCACTGTAGGAATATGAGGACATCACCACTGATATAACTGTATTAGAATCAGTGTGTCAGGTCATGCCTTTGTAACAAGGACACCTATAACTTGTGAATTTTAAACATAAATTACAAAACGCATAAGGCATTTGTGTCCTTGGGCTTGCTAGCGTTAAGCTGTCATTACTTGAAGTTGAAGAATTTATGGTTCATCTTCAGTAAAAGCTGGTTTTCAAAGTTTCTGGAATCCAGCCTTGCTCTCCTGGGGCTGAAAACAAGTCCTGCAATGCTGAACAGCCTTTCACATGCAGCTGATGCAGGTAAGGGTGTGTTTAGCCTCAGAGACAGCTTACAGACTGCCGGGAAGGACTTGAGCAACTCCATATGATCAGCTGAACAGGCCAGGTATCCGTCCAGCTGTTTGGAGCTTTCTTGTGCTTGAGACATCTTCATGGCAGAGAAGAAGTCCTCCTCATCTGATGAACTGGTGCCATCACCTAGCTGCAGCAAGGGTTCTTCCAGGTGGTCCTTGATGTAGTCCATTCCTGAAATACAAGGAAGATGACAATAGAAATCATGCCGTTATGAGCCTACATTAATCCATCCCCATCCCCCATCTATATAAACCAAGCTACAGGGCTAAGTAGGCTACCCATTGGGCTGAACCACAAAGTCAGGATTGTAGTTTAAATGGGTTGTTCTCAAATCTATGACGTGTCAAAATGTACACTATACACAATTGTTTATGAATAATAAAATACTGTTAATTAACCACGTTGTCTTACCCATTATGATGGTGGCGTCATCCTTTGTCCACATTCTTTTGAATTTGGGGAGAAGGATTGCAGCTGCGATCAGCTCAGGGTCGTGAAACATGTGGCTGAAGCGCTTCTTCAGTCCCAGTTGTAGCGCATCCACCAGAGGCTTACAGTACTTCAGGGACAACTTGATTCAGTCAAGTTTTGTGATCAGCAGGTTGATAGTTGGAAGTAGCCACCCCATCTGGACATTGGTTTCAGCCTGCAGGATGTTGATGGCCTTTGCGACTGGGCTCATGGTGGCAGCATACTCTGTGAGGAAGGCGAGTTCAGCTGGATTGAACCTATGAAAAAATAAATAAGAATAATGTTTCCTAACCCTATACAAAGGGGACCACTAACCATTTCACCTGATTTAACTACAGTAATCAATGGCTGGATGAGTAGTTTACTAAGTGGATCAATGATAGTGTATGGCTACAACATGTGAAACAGTTATTAGTCCCCAAGCAAAGGGTCAGGAAACACTGCAACATATTTAGACAACATTCAAGACCTTAAATTATGACAAAATAATACATAATCCTTATTTACATTGGAACCTCGAAGTCTGTGCAGAGAACTCTGACGGCCGCCTCTCCTTTGTCTTTGACAATCCTCAGGAGTCTTTCTATAGCCATGAACCAGGAGTTCCACCTTGTAGCATTCGGGCGCAGCAGCTGGAGGTCGCAAGCATCTTCAACCGTTTCGGCTGCAAGTGTGGATCAACCGCATTTGTTCCAAAGTGCTTACTACTTGCCAAATGTTGAACGGGACACTTTTTTGTAAGCCTCACTGGATGTTGCTTTCAGGGTATCGACCATAGATACTAAGTTGAGTAGGTGGCAAGCACAGCACTGGTGCTTTGGCAGCTGGTACTCAAAACCATCATCTTGATTCAGGTTTGTTGCCACATCAACAAATTCCACTTCTTCACTCTCCTCTTGTTCCTCTTCACCATCTTCCTGTCCTGGCTGAGCTGCTTCACCACCCACTGCTTCCACTGCCTCGTTGTTTTCATCTTCTCCAAAAACTTGTAAAGCTTTCAAGAAGTTAAAGTCGTTGTTGACAAACTCAGAATGGATGTCATTTAAGGCGCCTGCCAACACATCAAATGGGTGTGATTCTCTCAACCGTTTCCAGGCCAGGGCTGCAGAGCATATGTTGAGACTGTCAGGGTCTATCCAGTGGGCTGTAACACCAATGAAGCTCTGTCTTCTTGCAGACCAGCAGTCTGTGGTGGTGGCGATGTGGTCAACTCCTCTCATGGCCTCAGTCACCTTCTTCTTCATTTCCGTGGCTTCCCCAATCCTGGAGCGCAGTGTGGGCCTTGATAAGACCTTTGAGTTAGGCTGCAGATCCTGGACAAACTCTCTGAACGGTTCTTGTTCTACAACAGCGAATGGTTGGAGCCCTTGGACCACATACTTCACCACAGCTTTGTCGATGGATTTTTTAGACACTGTCTTCAGTAATGTGCGCTGCTTGATGGTGGAGGGAGTCTTAGGGGCATGTTTTCTCTTCAGTGTGTCTGCTGTCAGTTCTCCATACTTCTTAAGATGGCGTACATGCTTTCTCTGAAATAAGAAAAGGAAAAGAGAAAGACAGTTACTTAGCTACGTAACTACCAGCACCAAATACTTAAGGTATAGGATCCTAATTTTAAAGCTATAAACAACATTATTTAAGTGAGCGTTTGTGAACACCATTTAATATTACAATGAGAAAAAACGATGTTAATTGATCTAGCTAGTAGGTTACGTCAATAACTTAAGTCTACAGTAATTAGCTAGGTAAGAACAACTTTATCAACTAACACAAGGAATAAAATGGCTAGCTAACACCCGAAAGCTAACATTAGTTAGCTACCTAGCTTGACCAGGTGTTTAGAGAAAAGGTATTTGGCTAGACTAACGTTAGCTGACTAAAATGTGCCCAGAACGGAAACTACTAGTTAGCTAGCTTGTTAACAAGTTAGCTCGTGTCAGTTTAGTTAGATTGGGTTAGCTAACAAAGCTTCCGAATCTGGACACATTTTAGCTAGTGAACTATTTAGGTATATACAGTGGGGAAAAAAAGTATTTAGTCAGCCACCAATTGTGCAAGTTCTCCCACTTAAAAAGATGAGAGAGGCCTGTAATTTTCATTATAGGTACACGTCAACTATGACAGACAAAATGAGAAAAAAAAATCCAGAAAATCACATTGTAGGATTTTTAATGAATTTATTTGCAAATTATGGTGGAAAATAAGTATTTGGTCAATAACAAAAGTTTCTCAATACTTTGTTATATACCCTTTGTTGGCAATGACACAGGTCAAACGTTTTCTGTAAGTCTTCACAAGGTTTTCACACACTGTTCCTGGTATTTTGGCCCATTCCTCCATGCAGATCTCCTCTAGAGCAGTGATGTTTTGGGGCTGTTGCTGGGCAACACAGACTTTCAACTCCCTCTAAATATTTTCTATGGGGTTGAGATCTGGAGACTGGCTAGGCCACTCCAGGACCTTGAAATGCTTCTTACGAAGCCACTCCTTTGTTGCCCGGGCGGTGTGTTTGGGATCATTGTCATGCTGAAAGACCCAGCCACGTTTCATCTTCAATGCCCTTGCTGATGGAAGGAGGTTTTCACTCAAAATCTCACGATACATTCATTCTTTCCTTTACACGGATCAGTCGTCCTGGTCCCTTTGCAGAAAAACAGCCCCAAAGCATGATGTTTCCACCCCCATGCTTCACAGTAGGTATCAAATCAAATCAAATCAAATTTTATTGGTCACATGCGCCGAATACAACAGGTGCAGACATTGCAGTGAAATGCTTACTTACAGCCCTTAACCAACAGTGCATTTATTTTAAACAAAAAAAGTAAGAATAAAACAACAACAAAAAAAGTGTTGAGAAAAAAAGAGCAGAAGTAAAATAAAGTGACAGTAGGGAGGCTATATATACAGTAAAATAAAGTGACAGTAGGGAGGCTATATATACAGGGGGGTACCGTTGCAGAGTCAATGTGCGGGGGCACCGGCTAGTTGAGGTAGTTGAGGTAATATGTACATGTGGGTAGAGTTAAAGTGACTATGCATAAATACTTAACAGAGTAGCAGCAGCGTAAAAAGGATGGGGTGGGGGGCAGTGCAAATAGTCCGGGTAGCCATGATTAGCTGTTCAGGAGTCTTATGGCTTGGGGGTAGAAGCTGTTGAGAAGTCTTTTGGACCTAGACTTGGCACTCCGGTACCGCTTGCCGTGCGGTAGCAGAGAGAACAGTCTATGACTAGGGTGGCTGGAGTCTTTGACAATTTTGAGGGCCTTCCTCTGACACCGCCTGGTATAGAGGTCCTGGATGGCAGGGAGCTTTGCCCCAGTGATGTACTGGGCCGTACGCACTACCCTCTGTAGTGCCTTGCGGTCAGAGGCCAAGCAGTTGCCATACCAGGCGGTGATGCAACCAGTCAGGATGCTCTCGATGGTGCAGCTGTAGAATTTTTTGAGGATCTGAGGACCCATGCCAAATCTTTTTAGTCTCCTGAGGGGGAATAGGCTTTGTCGTGCCCTCTTCACGACTGTCTTGGTGTGTTTGGACCATGATAGTTCGTTGGTGATGTGGACACCAAGGAACTTGAAGCTCTCAACCTGTTCCACTACAGCCCCGTCGATGAGAATGGGGGCGTGCTCAGTCCTCTTTTTTTTCCTGTAGTCCACAATCATCTCCTTTGTCTTGGTCACGTTGAGGGAGATGTTGTTGTCCTGGCACCACACGGCCAGATCTCTGACCTCCTCCCTATAGGCTGTCTCATCGTTGTCGGTGATCAGGCCTACCACTGTTGTGTCGTCGGCAAACTTAATGATGGTGTTGGAGTCGTGCCTGGCCATGCAGTCATGGGTGAACAGAGAGTACAGGAGGGGACTGAGCACGCACCCCTGAGAGGTATGGTGTTCTTTGGATGCAACTCAGCATTCTTTGTCCTCCAAACACGACGAGTTGAGTTTTTACCAAAAAGTTCTATTTTGGTTTCATCTGACCATATGACATTCTCCCAATCCTCTTCTGGATCATCCAAATGCACTCTAGCAAACTTCAGACGGGCCTGGACATGTACTGGCTTAAGCAGGGGGACACGTCTGGCACTGCAGGATTTGAGTCCCTGGCGGCGTAGTGTGTTACTGATGGTAGGCTTTGTTACTTTGGTCCCAGCTCTCTGCAGGTCATTCCCTAGGTCCCCCCGTGTGGTTCTGGGATTTTTGCTCACCGTTCTTGTGATCATTTTGACCCCACGGGGTGAGATCTTGCATGGAGCACCAGATCGAGGGAGATTGTCAGTGGTCTTGTATGTCTTCCATTTCCTAATAATTGCTCCCACAGTTGATTTCTTCAAACCAAGCTGCTTACCTATTGCAGATTCAGTCTTCCCAGCTTGGTGCAGGTCTACAATTTAGTTTCTGGTGTCCTTTGACAGCTCTTTGGTCTTGGCCATAGTGGAGTTTGGAGTGTGACTGTTTGAGGTTGTGGACAGGTGTCTTTTATACTGATAACAAGTTCAAACAGGTGCCATTAATACAGGTAACGAGTGGAGGACAGAGGAGCCTCTTAAAGAAGAAGTTACAGGTCTGTGAGAGCCAGAAATCTTGCTTGTTTGTAGGTGACCAAATACTTATTTTCCACCATAATATGCAAATAAATTCATTAAAAATCCTACAATGTGATTTTCTGGAGAAAATTTTTCTCAATTTGTCTGTCATAGTTGACGTGTACCTATGATGAAAATAACAGGCCTCTCTCATCTTTTTAAGTGGGAGAACTTGCAAAATTGGTGGCTGACTAAATACTTTTTTCCCCCACTGTAGGATTATTCTAGCTAGCAAGCTAACAGTAGGCTTACCTCAATTTGTTTTTTTAGGTTCGAAGGAGAGTTCTTGAACTCTAGTATTTCCTGAATTTTTGGTAAACATAACAGACATTTCATCCGGTAGGATGAATCCTTCATTCCGAGAAAATAAAACATTTATTTTAGATACAGCCTAGGGTGTATCCTTCATTCCAAGAAAAGAAAGCACTTATTTTAGAAATAGCCAAGGGTGTTCATCCTCACCAGGGGGTGGTGGTAGAGCGATTTCCGGACACGCTTGGTTAAAGTGCTACTGAGTGGATTACTGTTTTGCAAGTGACAGGCTCCTGGTGGTTGGAGTTTGCACTTTAGGACCCTTGGATTTGCCCAAACTGATTGGATGAACTCTGCATGTCGTCGCCTGCTGCATTGCAAAACAAGTTCACCCATGAGTGTGCCGACTCGCCGATGTTGCTTGCATCTTTTATCCAACATGATTCGTTTTTTTCTTCCAGCTTCAGATTGATTTGATTTTGTAGCGAGTAAGGAAGGTGTTTTTTATGTAGTGAAGTAAAAGTAAAGATACAAAAAAATAACTACTTCAGTACAGTAACGAAGTATTTCTACTTCCTTACTTTACACAACTGGGTGCACATGTAGCCTATAGCCTGTTTTATAGAAATGTCATCATCGAATATTGTAAGAGCTTTCATTGTCTGCTTATATGCCCCCTTTATTTATCCTACGGTTCTGACTTGGTGTACAGGGAGAATACTGTAAGAATGGCCCATGTTCTGAATTCTGTCGCTGTACATTTCAAAAGTGCTGAACAAATAGTTATATTGACTACATATGTCCTAGCTCGCTCATTAATGTCTTAATCGAAATTACGGATTGCCTCTTATCCGCTCATCCTCCCCTTAAGCCATAGTTTGTACATCTCAATTGTCAGTAGAAACTACATTTGTTTAAGCAAGTCAGCCATATCAGCTATGTTTTTTATAAAGGCAGTAAATGAGGCTGAATGAACTGTTTCGTTGCCAGACAAGGCTCCGCTGATAGCCAGGTGTAGCAGTGGTAAGGATTCACTCCATGGTGCTGAAAAGAAAGCTCTGCTCTTTGGACAGCTTTATGTAGGCCCTAACAGTTTGTGGGCTCTGTTTGTCACCGTTATAGTGCAATTAATGTATTGTTTAGTGTTTTGTATTGTGTAGTGGCTTTGCTGGCATTCACATTAATATATTTTTTTGAGTTTGCCGCACCAAGATTTACATGCTAAAATCGCCACTGTGTCCTCCATTGCTTTAATTATTTATTGCCAAAACGACAAAAGCAGCCAAGTTAAATGTAATATGGACATAGAACACATGGTGGCAGTAGCGTCAATTCTATGAAACAGCCCAATCACCAGCAAAGCCAAAATCCAAGTGCCTAACTAAAAGTACTGTCAAAGACAGCCCGTGACATTTACCCCCACTGAAATAAACGTAATAAGAGCAGTGGTGGGAAAAGTACTAAATTGTCATACTTGAGTAAAAGTAAAGATACCTTAATAGAAAATTACTCAAGTAAAAGTAAAAGTCACCCAGTAAAATACAATTTGAGTAAAAGTCTAAAAGAATTTGGTTTTAAAAATCCTTAAGTATCAAAAGTAAATGGAATTGGTAAAATGTACTTAAGTATCAAAAGTAAAAATAAAATAATAAATCATTTCAAATTCCTTATATTTTGCAAACCAGACGGCACAATTTTCTTGTTTTTTTATATTGACGGATAGTTCGGGGGCACACTCCAACACTCAGACATAATTTACAAACTAAGCATTTGTGTTTAGTGAGTCCTTCATATCAGAGGCAGTAGGGATGACCATGGATGTTCTCTTGATAAGTGTGTGAATTTGACCCTTTTCCTGTCAAACGAGTACTTTTGGGTGTCAGGGAAAATGTATGGAGTAAAAAGTACATTGTTTTCTTTAGGAATGTTGTGAAGTAAAAGTAAAAGTAGCCAAAAATATAAATAGTAAAGTAAAGTACAGATACCCAAAAAATCTACTTAAGTAGTACTTTAAAGTATTTTTACTGAAGTACTTTACACCACTGAATAAGAGTAGAGTAGTAGGCTATGTCTGGTATATTTTATGAGGTTGTTGGTGTTGTTGTGGGATGGTTGTTAGCAAATTGAGGACAAAATCGAGTCATTAAAGAAGTGGGTTGGATAACTTTTGTGTAATTACCTGGGGAGTTGCTTCTTTCCTGGACCTCCAGTGGCTCAGTGCAGTCAAGCAACAACAACAAAAAACACTGTTGCGATTTAAAGCTACTGCGACAATTTCAGAATGTAACAGGCTGTTACTACAATTTCAAGAATGTTGGCTCAACAAAAAATCTCTGTTTACACTGCCCTGCTTAGAGTTTCAAGTTTTATTGTCACATGCACAAGGACAGTGAAATGCATTTCTTACAAGCTCTAAACCAACAATGCAGTAATCAATATCAATGTAGTGCTAAAAATAACATAAGCTAGAATAAAAACAAGATAAATAAAAATAGGAAATAAAAAGAACAGGAGAAGTAAGTAAGATATATACAGGGTCAGTTCCAATACCATATTTACAATGTGCAGGGATACTGGAGTGATAGAGGTAGATCATATATGTATAGGGGTAAGGTGACTAGGCATCAGGATATATGTTAAACAGAGTAGCAGCAGCGTGTGTGTGTGTTTGGATGTGAGTCGAGTCAGTATAACTCTGTGTGCATGTTATGTGTGTGGGAGCAAATGAAGTGTGTGTGTGTGTGTGTGTGTGTGTGTGTGTGTGCGTGTGTGCGTTGGAGTGTCAGTGTGCATGAGTGTGTAGATTCCTGTGAGTGTGCATAGAGACAGTGCAATTATTATTTTTTTTATTCAAGGGTCACCTCAGATAGTCTATTTAGCCATTTAGCAGTCTTATGGCTTGGGGATAGATGCTGTTCAGGAGCCTGTTGGTGTCAGACTTGATGCACCGGTACCACTTGCCATGCGGAAGTAGAGAGAACAGTCTATGGCTTGGGTGGCTGGAATCTTTAACGATTTTCCTGGCCTTATTTTCACATTGCCTGATATAGAGGTCCTTGATGGCCAAACAGGTCACCTGTGATAAGCAATTGCCTCTGATTCCAAAGGTTGCAAGTTCAAGTCCAGCGATAGAAAGTTATTTTTTAAGATTTTTGTTTTAAGCCTATCCCAAACCTTAACCCTTACCTTAACAATTTGGAGTTCATGCCTAACCTTAAGATTTAGGAGTTAATGCCTAAACTTCTAAAGGTTGCAAGTTCAAATCCAGCGATAGAAAGTAGTTTTTTTGATTTGAGTTTTAAGCCTATCCCAAACATTATGTCTCGGTCACACCTACAGCGTCATTGCACAAAATGGTATGCAGCATCATATGGATGTGTGCAACAACATTCACCTTCTGCTGCCATTTCTGTCAAGCCATCTACGTATACAATTTGATGCATACGTTCGATAAATCCAACGTATACACCACACAGAACGCACTGCAACTGCCTCTGCAACGCAATTCTGCAAGGCAAATGCAGTGTTCCATTGGAAATGAATGTACTTCTGATGTACCAAAACGCAATGACCATGTCCATTTGGAGTTAAGGTTAGGCATTAACTACAAATGGTTAAGGTAAGGGTTAAGGTTTGGGATAGGCTTAAAACAAAAATCTCAAAAACTACTTTCTATCGCTGGATTTGAACTTGCAACGTTTGGAAGTTTAGGCATTAACTCTGAAATCTTAAGGTTAGGCATTAAGATTTCGGAGTTAATGCTAAACTTAACCCTAACCTTAAAAATTCGGAATTAACTTAACCTCTATGGGATCAGTGTCCAGTATACGGGACGGTTGAGCTAACGTGCGCTAATGTGATTAGCATGACTGTTTTTATATTTTAACTAGGCAAGTCAGTTAAGAACAAATTCTTATTTACAATGACGGCCTACCCCGGCCAAACCCGGACGACACTGGGCCAATTGTGCAAACTTTCATTACAATACATTACTGCAGCGCCATCGATATAAATGGGGCGGTATGCAAATTGGAGTGGGTCTAGGGTGTCTGGGATGATGGAGTTTATGTGTGCCATAACCAGCCATTCAAAGTACTTCATGATTACAGATGTGAGTGCTACAGAGCGGTAGTCATTATGGCATGAAGACTTTGAGTTCTTGGGAAAAGGAATGATGGTGGTCAGTTTAAGACATGTGGGGATTACAGACTGGGACAAGGAGAGGTTGAAAATGACCATGAATATGCCTGCCAGCTGTTCTACGCATGCTCTGAGAACGTACCCTGAACTACCGTCTGGCCCCGCGACCTTGCTAGTGTTGACCTGATTAAAGACCTAACTCCTAAAGTGGTGATTTTTGCATGTAAATCTTGGTGGGGCAAACAACCCGAAACATTTTTTTATGCATACCACTACACAACACAACAGAACACTAAACAATACATTACATTAATTGCACTATAACGGTGACAAACGGTGCACACAAACTGTTAGAACCTACATAAAGCTGTCCCAACAGCAGAGCTTTCTTCTCAGCACCATGGAGTGAATCCTTACCACTGCTACACCTGGCTGTCAGCGGAGCCTTGTCTGGCAGTGAAACATAGCTAATATGGCTGACTTGCTTGAACAAATGTGGTTTCTACTGACAATTGAGATGTACAAACTATGGCATAAGGGGATGACGAGCGGATAAGAGGCAATCCGTAATTTCGATGAAGACATTAATGAGCGAGCTAGGATGGACGTAGTCAATATAACTATTTGTTCAGCACTTTTGAAATGTACTGCGACAGAATTCAGAACAGTATTACTTTCTTAGCTACAGTATACATATCTGTCGGAGCTTGAAGCACAAGCATTTCGCTACACCCGCAATAACATCTGCTAAACATGTATATGTAACCAATAAAATTCGATTTGATTTGATTTCCCTGGCATATTACATAATTTATGCAGCAGCTTGCAAGACATTTTTGGACTCACCTTGTTGTGCTGTGCTCACTTGAACAGGAAGGTGGCATGGCGGTCCATCGTGGGCAAATTTTGTCATCAAACTTTGTCATCAAAGTCTGGCATTCTCTGGATTTATGGTGCTTTCAGGACAACTGGGAACAAGGTCGAATCATGACGTCAGTGATCTTCAGGTTGGAGCTCTAGAAAGGGGCCCGAGTTCCCGACTTGGAATTCCGAGTTGGATGACCGTTCAAAAGCTCATTTTTTTCCTGAGTTCCCAGTTGTCTTGAACTCACTTAAGTCTGAGATTTCCCAGTTCCGAGTTTCCAGTTGTTTTGAGCGTGGCAGAAGTCATGCTGGATTGACAGCATGGCCAATGTATTCAACCTTTTCTGGCCCATGGTGTTGAATGTTTATCTTTTTAAGCATGGAAAAGAGACCCTTAAACCCAGACTTGGACCACACACCCACTCCACTGAATAGCAGGCTAGTGATTGGTTTGCAACACTTGCAGTTAGCTGCTGATTCCTTCCAAACCACTCATTGTTGAATTTGCGATTTCCAACTTGTTGTGCAATGTTTATGTCCAATGGCCGATGAGCACCAGTATGTTTTATCTATAATTTGTCTTCATATGACAAGAATTGAAAAGGATTTGCCAGTAGGTTGTCGACTTGATTCATGATGATGACTGCTTTTCTACCTTGCTAGCTAAGATTTTGATAGTATGATGTTGACATGATCAGTCCAATCAAAGCTATGGTAGATATAACATGATTTTACATCATTTTATTTACATTTACATTTACATTTACGTCATTTAGCAGACGCTCTTATCCAGCGCGACTTACAGTTAGTGAGTGCATAAAAAATTTTCATACTGGCCCCCTGTGGGAATCGATCCCACAACCCGAAAATGTTTGCTTCATATATGGCACCGCTTAAGGTTCTATATAGAACCCTATATGGAACCAATTTTCAAATAAAATAAAAGTTTATTGATCACGTACACAGATTTGCAGCTGTTATCGCAGGTGCAGCAAAATGCTTGTGTTTCTAGCTCCAACAGTGCAGTAGTACAATAAATATTAATAAAATAAAAATAATAATAAAATAATAATTTTCCAGCTCTCCTCGTAGATTTTGCGGTGACATAGTGTGCCCATGAGTGACATAGTGTCCCCATGAGTGACAGAACACTGAGCCAATCACGGCGCAACTAGAGAACATTACCAAACCCTATGCTCCGTATTTTCTGCTGGCAGCCCCACCACCACAGAAAGCACAGAGCTAGGCTGAAACACCTGCATTTTGGAGCTGCCTTACTCAAGAAAGCAAAAAATATGTTTGTATGCAGCTTTATTCATCAATTATTTATTTATTTTACATTGTTTGCACATATCAGTGAAACGTATTAATGCAAAAATTGGGGGCTCAAAACAGGTGGGGCTCTGCCCTGAATGACGGGTCGCCACTGCTCACTGCCTCGGAGAACGAGAAAGAAGGTGCGAGTGTCATCTCCGGAGGTAGCTGTCAAGACGTGACAAGTTCGCAAGTTAACATTCCAGTATATGTGCAGCCGAGGATACTTTTGCCAAAATTATAGAAAGTGTGAAGACACTCTTATACAATAAACTAAAATGTGCAAATACCTAGGCCTATGTGACTGATAGGTCACGTACTGATCGCCAGGGGGCGCTAATTGCACACCATCAAAATGGTCTCGTGTCGCTGGAACTCACTTTATGAAGCAGAATTAGCTCCAATCAATAAACCCATACTGGAAAGCCAATGAGCCCTTCCTAAAAATAATTTAGCCTTGCCACACAATTTTGAGGTAGGGCTATTCATATTTTTTTCCCATGTTGGACTTTGTATATGGATATTTACATGGTGGACTTTTCCCCAATACTTTTCAGGTAGTCGATATAAGCCCAAAAAAGTATAACACAAAAGACCATGACACAACAAAACTAACCTATAGGTTATTGATGACACGCTAAGTAGGGCTATACAATCCCAGTAATGCTTCTAACATGTTGAGATTCGCTATAATATTTTTTATTTTGTTAAAACAAATGAATTTATATTTTGTCGATAATTGTTCCTCTACATGATTTCAGACTACTGTAGCCCATTCATAGCTTTAGTGATATCACAAATAAATAACATATAGCCTGGGCCTACTTTAGTAGGCCTACTTTTAGTAGATAACAGTCTCCGTTCACCATGCATGGTTCAGAGGAATGGGGGACTGGGTGGGCAGAGGCATGGGGTTAAGTAAGAGACACGTTGTGAATTGTGTAAACAGCCCGGGGCAGTGGAAAAAGTTCATGCCCGGGTCCCTGTAAGAAGAAACCAGAGGAGCACCAGGCCAGTGCACGGCCATTTAATCAAGACGACCTGTAAGGGATTAGGGCGATATTGCGGCCGTAATTTAGCCTCACAATGACTATAAAGAATTGAATGGTGTCTATTCTCTAGAAAGTTAACATGTGTGGCAAAAGAGCATCTGTAGGGGATCATGTTATTCATCCTAAATAATGATATAGCCTGTGTCCAAAGGCATTCACTATGAGTGGCGCACGGACACAAGTTTGTGTAGCTTGCATGAGTTTTTGTCAAATTTTAAGAACTATGGAATCACTTAATTGCATGAAATATATTCAGGATAAAAAAAATACATATTGTTGCTGAGGGTGGGCTAATACCTCAGGTAAATAGGCCTACTTTATACAAAATAGCTAGGTATGCATTAAGAAATATTACTCTCTTAGAAACCCCCCAAAAAGGGTTCTATGCTTGCTTCATATATGGCACCGCTTAAGGTTCTATATAGAACCCTATATGGAACCAATTTTCAAATCAAATAAAAATGTATTGATCACGTACACAGATTTGCAGCTGATATCGCAGGTGCAGCAAAATGCTTGTGTTTCAAGCTCCAACAGTGCAGTAATACCTAGCAATAAAACATTTAAAAAACAATACACACATTTTAGTTCTGTGAAGAAGAACCCCTGGGGTTCTGATCAAAGAACCTTACAAAAGGCTTCTATATAGAACCTTTAGGGGTGCCATATATGAAGCAAGCAATAGAACCCTTTTTGGTTCTATCCAGAAACGTTTTTTCTAAGAGTGTAGGCTTAATATCAAAACGATAATATCACTTATATCACTTCTATAAAATTTATATAATTGTTTATATATAGTGCAAACATTTCTGATAGGCGGACAATAGTGTGTCCCTGAGATAATTTTGAGTGAATATGTTTTATTTTAATAATAAAATTGGCACCCTAAAAAACGATTTAAAACTGAATATCGTGGTGCCCACGTTTAGCAACATATAAGTGATGGTGATAAATATAAAGGCTGTATAGGGAATATATAAATACGATAAAACGGGTCTTAAGCGTGCTAGATACATTCAACTTGATACAATCTGTTTGAATTTAGTCAGTTGTCTGAGCAAATAAATAAGAGGCTTTCCCATGCAACGAAAACTAACGGTAGGCCTATATAGTTTATCTTGACTAACCTACATTATAATGCCATTATTTCGTTAATAGTCACACCTTTTGTTAGCTGTTTGACAACCCCATTTGGTTCCTCTGTTTAATCTGCTTCTCACTTAGAGCAAACTTTCGCACCTTGACCCTTTCTCTGGCCAAACCCAGCTACAATTTTGCCGTAATGAGATCTCACATACCGCCCACTGCACGGAATGAGGAGCGCTCCGTGGAGCTTTGATCCGACCGCGCGTGTTGATTGAGACTTTTTACTAACAGACTGCGTTAATAAAGCTTGGCATTAAGACGCTAAACTGCAGGAAGCAAACACTGGGGGTTATTGCCTCCTAACGCGTATTTATTGCTTATTTGAAAACAGATGTGCGGCAGGATAAGCTTGTAATGGAGTGATTCACCCAAACTGAGGTGATAGAGGACTTCTTGTTCTCCAATTATTTCAGAATTAATAGCAACATTTAAGCACATTCTGAATGAAAACTATTTTAAAACTTTATTGTAATAGCATATTAATGAATGTGCCAAGTAAGGTCACACGATCATCACCAACTCATTTGTTATTTATTTACTAATTGGTCAGTTGACCAATCAGATCAGCTCTTTCCTATAAATGGGGAAAAGGACAGAATTGGACTGCCTGTGTAAATGCAGCCTATTAGGCCTACCATACAATAGTTTTATAATTTACAAAATACATTGGTATTCATTATTTATCATTCCACTTGTTGGTTTCCCTAATGTGTTTGCTCATGTTTGGAAATATTCTGCAATAACAAATTGAGTCCATCATCTGATTGTGTACGTGAGTAGGCAGCGCGCTCACGCCTGAAGTCCTGTGTCTTTGGCTGGAAGGGACTGGGAGTTAACAACACCTCCTCTCTTTTTCTAAAGTCGTGTGTGTGGCCAGGAGATCCATTGCTGCTCACTCTGTACTGCCTGACCTCCAATTGGGCGCCTCGGATTATTTTTGGGAGGAGCCTTACTCGCAGCAAAAAGGGGGAAAGAAGTTAACTGCGCAAAACTCTTCTGTAGTGACCGATGCCCAAAGTTCAGAAGTTTTTCAATGTGCGCCTCAGCACACAGAGATGGAAACCGCTTATACCTATTAAGACACGGTACAGCGCGGTTCTGATATTATTATTTTTCAAGTGACAGGACAGGAACTCCTGCTTTGAGCGCCTCAGCTTTTCAGAAGGAAAAAGTGGAGATCTCCGGCTGCATACATTGGGAAGTTCGTTTTACGCAGGAGCATAGTTGAGCTGTGGGGAGAAGAAGACATGCAGGCGCGCTACTCCGTCTCGAGCCCCAACTCTCTGGGCGTCGTGCCTTACATTAGTAGCGACCAAAGCTACTACCGGGCCGCCGCCAGTGGAGGATACACCGGGATGCCGGCCCCTATGAGTATGTACTCTCACGCGGCCCACGACCAGTACCCGGCCAGCATGGCGCGAGCCTATGGACCATATACCCCGCAGCCCCAGCCGAAGGATATGGTGAAACCGCCGTACAGTTACATTGCGCTTATTACTATGGCTATACAGAACTCGCCTGACAAGAAGGTGACCCTGAACGGGATTTATCAGTTTATCATGGAGAGGTTCCCGTTCTACCGAGACAACAAGCAGGGCTGGCAGAACAGCATCAGGCACAACCTCTCTCTCAACGAGTGTTTTGTCAAAGTTCCCCGTGATGACAAAAAGCCTGGCAAGGGGAGCTACTGGACTCTGGACCCGGACTCATACAACATGTTCGAGAACGGCAGCTTCTTGAGGAGGAGGCGACGGTTCAAGAAGAAAGACGCAATGAAAGACAAGGATGACCGGGGTGCTAAGGAGACGCCGTCCAGACAGGGCCGGGACACGGAGCAGCCCATGCAGGGCTCCCAGCCAGTCCGGATCCAGGATATTAAGACTGAGAACGGGAACACGACACCCCCACAGGCCTCCTCGCCCTCCCTGAGCACCGTGCCCAAAGTCGAGAGCCCCGGCAGCAGCAGCAGCAGCATGTCCAGTGGCGGCAGCCCCCACAGCATCCCGTCCAACAGGTCCATCGGCATGGAGAGCTCCGAGCAGCAGCAGCACCACCACCACAGCCAGGCCCAGGCACAGGGCTTCAGTGTGGACAACATCATGACTTCCCTCCGGGGGTCCCCACAGGGTGCCACAGAGCTCGCCCCATCCCTCGTCGCCTCGTCCAGGACAGGTATAACACCGTCTTTGTCCCTAAGCTATTCACCGAACCAGACGTCAGTCTATAGCTCGCCCTGTAACCAAAACTCTATCTCCACTACCTCGAATGCGTCCTACCATTGTAATATGCAAGCAATGAGTTTATACGCCGGGGATAGATCTAGCCACCTAGTTCCGACTACCACCGTGGATGAAACGTTGCCAGATTACTCCATCACGACCACCTCCTCCTCTTTGGCCCACGGCAATCTAAACTCTGCGCAGGAGGGCCACCATCCCCACCAAGGGCGTCTTCCCTCATGGTACCTCAACCAGGCTGGGGACCTGGGCCACCTCGGGGCGACCTACCCCGCCCAGCAGCAGAACTTCCACTCCGTGCGCGAGATGTTCGAATCTCAAAGAATTGGCTTGAATAATTCTCCAGTTAACGGGAATAACAGCTGTCAAATGTCCTTTCCCCCTAGCCAAGCCATCTACCGCACTCCGGGAGCTTTCGTATATGACTGCAGCAAATTCTGACCAAAGTTTATTGTATTGATCTTTTTCGTAAAAATAACTTGAGTCGTTTCACCCACCACCTGCCACCGACAATGGACTAAAACGAACAGAAAAGGGCAGAAAAAAAGACATGATCTTGGTTTGTAAAGAACAGTGTTACTGCAAATAACACGTAAGTCTCTTCTCGCTTTTGTGACATGTTTAAAAGATATGCTAAGGATATGCCAGTCTTTCAAGGACATACTATTACGTGTAAATTGCATATAGTAATTTATTTCTAAACTGTAGCCGGATATTATGGACCAAACACCAAAAAGTGTTTCTAAATTGAATTGCCTTAATTGTCCGAATATGTTCCATTATAAAAAGCGGAACTTGTATACCGTTCTACTCTTTCAAAGTTTCTCCTTTTGTTGAAAAGTATTCTGAAGGAATTGCATTGTTTGTTTAATAAATTGACATTTTATTTGAGTTAAAGCTACGCCTGATTTCTTATAGACTATGACATTCTCAACACTGAAAATGGTGTAGGCTATGGTCTAAGGGCCTTGCTTATTTTTTCCATGTTGGATGCAAGCAGATAATCATGGAAACACGTATTTAATCCTTAAATCGATTGTATGTTAGGGCTACTGTTTGGAAACCAATTATGGATCAAGGATTTAACTGGTTGCGAGTTTAGTTGACAGTTTGGGGGATTTTAACCAGACCTTATTTCTATGTCCTTCAGGCTTTAGGCTATATAGGCCATACTGCACCCTGATTCAAGTATCGACGTGGGATCAGTGGCAGTGATTGATAAATCTTAAATCAGTATTTTTTCAAAGACAGGTTAGGTTACCATTCTCACTGTAAATGTTCACAGAAAAAATATAATTCTAATCACGGAGTTGGGTCGGTTCGTTTAGGCTTATAGGCCAGACGAGTCCCAATCTCCTAAATAATTATAGTCTGAAAAGTAAGTTTCTCCTGTTAACAAAATCTACGTTGAGTTGAAGAATAAATAATTGCCTAAATGATCATGGAATGTTTCTAGAATAGGAATGCATGTATGTATTTTCAAAACGTTGAATTTTAATGCAACTCGCTCTAGTCAGTTTTGATTGAATATTACGTGCAGTTCTCCAAGAGGTCAGCAGCATATAGCCAACAAACAGATCGATCGTATGTGTTGATGATGACTTGAAGTGGCAATGCATCTAGATTATTGTTTTACTTCATATTTAAAGTGACACAGCTCTCCTTTTGTCAGACACGAATGGCCTGTCAACATCTTGACCTGGGCACTCTGGCCTCATGACAGTAGTCCGCACAGCAAAACTGACTTGTGTTGAATAGCCACGTGTGTTTACAGGCACATTCCAAAGCTTAGTTAATAATCATACCACGCATGCCAAAGATGTACCCAAAGATGTAGCCACACGAGGGTTGGGGACTGCTATCATTTTAAGATGACTCCAACTTGACAATGCATCTCTATTAGGGAGATGAGAGCCAAACTCATCATAAAGCGCGTGCGCCGAGTAGTAGCCTATATGCATTTTTTATTGCATTACAGTTCTTGTATTTATAATTGTAAAAAAAAATCACAAGGGTCTCTCCTAATTTGCATCTTCTTTAAAAATCGAGAAATCTGTAAATATTGTAATTGTTGATCGGCGTAAATTAGAATTTTAGACAGCTGTTTTGCCTCAACTGGTTAGTGAAGGGACATATTTTACCTGTTGTCACATTTTAATATTACAGAAACATGTTCCACTGCCTAAGTTTAAACCTTTGGGGACAGCACGATATGATGTATGGTTGAAGAAAATTCGATTAATTTGGTGAATTTGCCGTGAGTGGAAACATGGGCGCGTAAAGCCATGTTGTGCGTAAATCAGTGTATTTATCGTAGACTTCTATCCCTCCAGATGAATACTGTTATACATTAAATCTTCAGTTAATTACGGTTTTGTTAATGAAATATGTCAGATCAAAATGGACATACATAAGCCTACTGTATTGTTTCCAGGTGTGACTGTAGACCTGTGCGTAAAGTAGGCCTGTGCGTAAAGTAGGCCTATACCATGCGTAAAGTATATGCCATATTCTCAAGTTCCAGGAATAAAATAAAACAATCCACTAATAATAATAATAATATAATAATAATAATAATAATAATAATAATAATAATAATAATAATAATAATAAACAGTATTTGTATTTACTTATAATAAGGCGCACTATATCCATGTACCTACATGTACAGTAAGTACATAGCTACCTCAACTACCTCGTACCCCTGCACATAGACTCGGTACTGGTACTCCCTGTATATAGCCATGTTATTTTCTACTTCCTATTTTTAGCCATTTTATTTTTACTCGTTATTTTTATTCGTTATTCACTGTGTCACTATTTCTATTTTTTAATTGTATTTTGTATCTTATCTTTAACTTTCAATTGATGGAAAAGGACCCGTAAGTAAGCATTTCACTGCTAGTCTACACCGGTTGTCTACGAAACATGTGACAAATAAAATTTAATTTGATTTGAATTGCAAAACAACATATATTGTAAAAGTTTATCAGAGGCAAAGGGTGTTTTTACAGTGCGAACATATATAGGCTATAACATATTTTCAAAGAAGAGGCGGTTGGTAGCGATTACTGTGGTTAATTTAGCTGCTAATTGCCTGGATAGGGTCAACAAAGCACTTTACATTTACTTAGAACTTCCACTGCTATAGGTTCTGTTAAACGCTCCATTACTTGACTGTTAACTTTGCGCTATAGCCTAATCTCAATGTAATGACATTGGCTGACTTGATGTTCTATTCAAGCGGATGAGGTGTATGAATCTTTTTTTTTGTTGTGCATAAATAACTGTTATCAAGGAGGCCCTCGGGGCGACAGGGTCAAATGGGATATGATTCTATGAGCATGGCAGCGTGTCGTGCATCCTCTGGGCACAAACATAGGCCTGGAGGTTCCCATAAATAAAACAATTGACTTTGTAGTTTGTATACGGCCTTCGAGTCTAGCTGGTCGTGTGGGCCGATAACAACATTACCAAAATGAGTTATAATAGCTATAGATAGGCTATTTCCTTTTACAAGATGAACAACTTAAACAAAAGCAACAAAACAAAAGTACTCATAATAATAGCTAGGCCTATAGTAGTAGTCTATTCTAGTTGCAGGCAAATATAATAATAAATATACCTAAAGATAGTAGGAACAAGCTGAATAATAGCCACAATCAAAAATAATAACTATACCCATAATTACAGGTTGTGAATCACAATAACGTTGACAACAGAATCATAGTGGAGAACAAAAATCAACTGTTAGGAAAATAATTGTGTTTAATTGAGCAACACTTTGGCATATTGAAAAACGATGGAATGCAGTTCTGTAGGCCCCATTCTCCCCCACCTTCGAATAGCTGTAATCAGCCTCATAAAAATAATTAGATCATTTCCCAAGTAACAAACAAACGTCGTGTTAGTCCCAAGATTGATGGCACCCTCACAGAACGGGCCAGGTCAGGAAGGAATAAAATTCAATCAGAGCGCTGGAATCATTTTTCATGGGACAAAAGGCAGAGAAGGAGACGGGGGTCAATGGGGAGGATGTCGGCCGCCGGAGCACCATCAACAATACCCCAAGGGAAAGCAAAGCAAGGCAGGAGAAAGAGAGTGTGCTGTTTGGGTACACAGCAACACTCTTGACTCTACAAAACATGATTTCTAGCTTTCCACTCTTGGACCCTACTGCGCAGTTGGAACGTGAACTGTGAGGAATACATCCACAATGCTATAGATCTGGCGAAAGTCAAGATCAAAATGTGCCATAATATTATTTCTACCCAGTTCCTAAAAGTAGCTACAGATTACAGAATAGCATGCAAATCGGTTGCACTCAAATCTTGATTCAAAACATGCCCTGAAATTGGTGCCCAGTTGGGCACACTTTATTTTATTAATTTGTCTAGGACAACTAATAGTAGGCATAAGTCTTTAAAATGCATAATGATAATAACATTATTATTATTCAATAGCTATTGTACAAAGATTATTGATCTATTGTTGTTTGCTTTTTTCTTCTTCTTCTTAGGCCTGCTACTAAGCCTAACACTATACATACCACTACAAGATCAACTACTATACTAGCCTACTACTACTAGGGCTACTACAAAACAACTGCTACTACTACTACTAGCCTACTACTACCACCAATACTACAACAACTACTACTACTACTACTACTACTACTACTACTACTACTACTACTACTACTACTACTACTACTACTACTACTACTATTATGCCTACTTCTACTATTAGGCTATTACAACGAGATAGGACTATTTACATCGATGTTATTACATAAATGTGTGTGCGTGACTAATTTTGAGTTGTATATTGAGTATAGGCCTACTTTAATTTCTTTACAGATAACAATTACCTGTTTTCTTCATTATAGGGCCTCTATGAAAAGGTATTGATTTTGGCATAAAGCTAGGTCTATTAATTTGAAAGTCTGCACGAGTAATGCTATATACCTGCTTTCACATTGTACACTTGGTAAAACGTTGTTTTTCTATACACTTTCTCCCCTCTGACTTCACTGTCCCCTCAATATTCTCCCTTTTTCCTGAAAGGTTCCGCTACATTCCTGAAAATAGACAGCTTTGCACGCGCTTCAGCACGCATCCTTCCCTTGTCACACTCTCTCCCACATTGCCTTGGCTCAAAAACCAAAAACAAAAGCGACTGTGTTCTACATTCCTGTGATATTTAGCTCGTCAAAAAACACGATTTCAATATCTGTTTTTTAAGTAAACAGAAGTTGACTACAAATAGAGAATATATATTTCTGATGCCTGGTTGGACATTATTTAAAATTATGGAGATACATATATTCAAATACAATAGTCCTGGACTTCACCTACTTCATGGTTGATTTACTGATGATTGAGTGATAAATTACCATGCGAGCTTAGTAGGCTATAGGCTATAGCCTATTTATAAGTATTAGATTTCCCGGGTCCTCACACACAAGCATCACTCAATGGAAAATACATTAAATCGTCTTGTCATGTCGCCATTTTAACAATGCCGTATGTGCCATAATGTTGCCTAGGCTAGAGAAAGGTAAAATCACATCCAGTAACGTGTTAGACAATTTATTTTGAATTTAAACTATGATACTTGGTTGAGATTCGCATAACTTCGATGCCATTTTCAGTTAAATGTATCAGAAAAAGACCCATTGACACCAGGAGGTTTTAAAGATGATTTAAAGAGTTGGAGGTCAAAGTTCAATGCCAAATAATTTGTCAATCACCAACTGATAAACATGATTTAAGATGTCCATGTGTGCAGCAGAACAGCTAAATAACAAGAATGTGTAAGGCAATTTGAAATTACTGACAAACGATCAAGGACTAACTTCGTTAACAAAGCAAGTTCCTTCAGAAGTCAATCGTAAAAAATACATAAAAAATGTAAACTTATAGAAGGTTAAGGAACTGGGAAAGTATAGGAACAACTGCAGTGAGATCACCGCGCGTGCTATATGCTCTGTGTTCTGCTGTCTCGTGCCAAAACCTGGGGCCCAGAAGATCCAAACTCAACTGACCCGCGCCAAGGAGATTGGTAAAATCAGCTGGCTCAGTCTTAACCATTGTTCATTCTCTAATAGGAATTTTAAAAAATGTAATAGCTTATTCTACACAGTATCCTAAAAACCAACATTTATTTAACCAACAATAAAATAAAAAATGTACGAGAATTTAACTAACTATAGCCTATCGTGAATTGAAGTAGTCTACTAACTAAATCATTCTGTCAGACTTGTAGGCAACACAGTGAAATAGTATATATGCCTATATATATATATATATTTTACAAATCTTAATCAACATTATATTAGCGGATAACAATGATAGCCTGCCTTTATAAAAATGTATAAAACTACAACATATCCTATGCTGCAATAACAACAACAGAACGCATAATAGGCAAATGATAGTCTAAATGTTGTGCTAATCAGATTTTTGAACATTGATAAATTCGAATCAAAAAGAAATGACTGGGATTTAAACATATCAAAAGTATTGGATTTAACTAATAATTGAGAAGGTGCCAACCAAGCCTATTACGAATTTGCCTATTAGTTTTTGTTCGATGGGGTTTGTCAATAGGCCTGCTTTTAATAGCTTGTTCGCGTTAGTTAAGTAGCCTTGCATGATTGAATCAAACCGATAGCATTTCCAAACAGCGTTGTGGTTCCACTATAAATGGAACAAATGTGTCAGAGGAGACTCGTTTAACCCCATTCCTCACTTTTACCATGCCCCTGAAACAGTGGTGTCACACGCCACCCTGTACTGTGCGCACTTTTTCAGAATAATTCAACCCATGTATGGGCGGCTGGTAGCTTAGTGGTTAAGAGACCGAAAGGTTGCTGTTTTGAATCCCTGAGCTAAGTGAAAAATCTGTCGATGTGCCGTTGAGCAAGGCAGTTAACCCTAATTGCTCTGGATAAGAGCTTCTGCTAAAATGTAAAAGAATGTAAGAAGAGAAATTGTAGAAAATGGGCGGGTGTTTAGCCATAATTATGACTTTGTGGCTCTGGTAACTAGGGATGGCAGGGGTGAGGGAAGAGGGGGGAACACCGTGGCGGCCCACTGCGGCCCTGAGGACTGTGCACCTGTGTGGCTGGGTGATCGACTCAATCAGCTCAAAAACTGCTGTGTTTCAGCTCACAGTTGGTTACAATGCCCGATCTCAAAGCGCCATCTGTTTCTAATTAAGAGTCCACATAGAAGCAAGCTCGATCTGACAGTCAAACTAGTGAAAGGCTCGAGGTCGTTTAGAAGAAAAAATATTACCCCACCCACGCCATTGCGTCTTCTCTGAAACCCACAATGTCTCATTAAAGCTCAATGTCAAACGTCAGTCCCTAAATAGGCGTCCAGCTTTTTGTAGGTAGATTATTTATGTAAAAACATATAATGCCCTATTACACCACAATGTTTTCTATAGGTAAAATACTTTCAAGTTAACCCAGTGCCCACAGCTTATCTTGGTACCGCATGTAGCCTATTCAAGGCCCAAATCAAGAACATTTTTATATTCAAGATTTTACTCTGCTACACGGTTATGGCAAAGGTCTTGAACTCGTGTGGTTAGGCTATATTAAAACAGACATCTTCACAGAAAACGTTTAATATTAAACACATCCAAGCGCGCGATCCAGCAGTTTTGGAACTCAGTGCACATGGTGAAATAAAAGGAGTAGTGTGATTTCAGACGGAGGGGAAACGGCCGTGCCCGATGACCTACGGATAACCCGAGAAGCCTGGCACGAAACTCAGAAACTACACACTGCCTTGCCTTGAAGTTGTACCTTAAACCTACCTCTGCTCTGCTCTACTCTGCTTGGTCCTGTGTGGAGACAGGAGACTGAGGATAATTATACCCGCTTTTTTACGCACGGTGCTGGGCCCTGAAGTCTCGATTCTGCCAGTGTGACGTACAGGATTTTATTGTCTCCACTCCAGTTTAAATTTACATTTATATTTTTTAATGTCTCATACCAGACATGTTGAGTATAGGTAAATTTTTCTGTTTTAATAATGCATCAAGGAGGAAAACATGGTCAATCGCTACAGCTGTAAGTGAGAAAATATCGATGCATTTTCTTCTATAGCATTTTCTTTCGATTACTCGTTTCCCCTCGTTATAACAAAGGTTGCCTATATCAAATTGTCATCCACTCATTCGATTCACGGCCATATATATCAAACGGAGAAATAGGAAATTATTATTTGTGTATGAAATGTCAAGTTGTGTTGAATTATAATTTCTGGATCTGAGATTCAACATGTAGGCTAACATTTGTTTATTTCACAGGCCCTAATACATGTTAAACTTAGAGGGTCTTGGTGCATACCATGAGCGAGTATATAGATGCAAAACAACATTTACCTCATATATGTATACTTCTAGACCTATATTTCTGACAATGGGCTTGTAATTCAAATTGTGTAATTACACACGATGAGACACAAATTCTTACGATATTGTAATTATGACAAATTATTACATATATGCCTACTTCATATAAAAGTTTAAATAATGGAAACTAAATGTACATTAATTTATATAAATAGGCCTACATATGAAAATATAAATAGCGCATAGCCTGTAGCCTGATGTCAAAAAAAAATTACATAAAAAAAACAAAAACAAATGGCTTTATTCTAGTGTAGGAAATGAACAAAATAATTCAATAAAATTCAATAAATTTGAACAATGTTTCCTTCCTCGATTATCATCTATACTCCATCTGTGGCCTACGACCATAATTGCTAGGATAGCAATGTAGCGCAAATTGAACGAACTTGAATTCGTGAGCATGTGACATGATACATCAAAGCGGGTCGCCTGGGCCATGCTATTTCAAATAAAATAAAATACAACTTTATTTGTCACATGTGCCGAATTCAACAGGTGTAGACCTTTCCGTGAAATGCTTGCTTACAAGCCCTTAACCATGCTTGCTTGCTTACAAGCCCTGTGGTCCTCTGTAGCTCAGCTGGTAGAGCACGGCGCTTGTAACGCCAAGGTAGTGGGTTCGACCCATACACAAAAAAATGTTTTATGCACGCATGACTGTAAGTCGCTTTGGATAAAAGCGTCTGCTAAATGGCATATTATTATATTATTATTAACCAACAATGCAGTTCAAGAAAGAGTTAAGAAAATATTTACCAAATAAACTAAAGTAAAAAATAATAAAAAGTAACACAATAAAATAACAATAATGAGGCTATATACATGGGGTACTGGTACCGAGTCAATGTGCCATGGTACAGGTTAGTCGAGGTCATTTGTACATGTAGGTGGGGGTAAAATGACTATGCATAGATAATAGACAGGGGGTAGCAGTGTAAAAACAAATGGAGGGGGGGAGGGATGGGGATGGGGTCAATGTAAATAGTCTTGTTGGCCAATTTATTAATTGTTCAGCAGCTTGGCCCCAGTGAGGTACTGGGCCGTACGCACTACCCTCTGTAGCGCCTTACAGTCAGATGCCGAGCAGTTGCCATACCAGGCGGTGATGCAACCGGTCAGGATGCTCTCGATGGTGCAGCTCTATAACTTTTTGAGGATCTGGGGACCCATGCCAAATCATTTCAGTCTCCTGAGGGGGAAAAGGTGTTGTCATGCCCTCTTCACAACTGTCTTGGTGTGTTTGGACCATGATAGTTTGTTGGTGATGTGGACACCAAGGAAGTTGAAACTCTCGACCCGCTCCACTACAGCCCCATTGATGTTAATGGGGGCCTGTTCGGCCCGCCTTTTCCTGTAGTCCATGATCAGCTCCTTTGTCTTGCTCACATTGAGGGAGAGGTTGTTGTCCTGGCACCACACTGCCAGGTCTCTGACCTCCTCCTTATAGGCTGTCTCATCGTTGTCGGTTATCAGGCCTACCACTGTTGTGTCGTCAGCAAACTTAATGATGGTGTTGGAATCGTGTTTGGCCACGCAGTTGTGGGTGAACAAGGAGTACAGGAGGAGACTAAGCATGCACCCCTGAAGGGGCCCCGGTGTTGAGAATCAGCATGGCAGATGTGTTGTTGCCTACCCTTACCACCTGGGGGCGGCCCGTATTTGAGCCACAGTTGCAGTTGTCTGTGTCTTTCGCAAGTCTCGTCCCATTTTATGGTGCTTGGCAGCCACTAACGTTAGAACCACGTCAACATTAGACTACACTGGTGATTAAATGGTCGACCTTGACTGTCTGGCTCTTTTTTCAGGGAATTGTTCGAATTTTGCGTCCTTATTTGACCTATTTTGAAGAGTCCTCTAACATGAGAGAGAACATATAGGGACAACGAATAATGATGCATAAATGGTACAATGGTTTTAATAATCTTAAAACTGTTCATCAGAAAAGTCAAAAGGTGTGCTCTTATAGTTTTCTATTTTTCCCTACAGATATAGGCCCAACAGGAACAGTGGATGGTATTTTAGTCATTTGTGATCGATCTTTTACCTTAAGCTATTTTAGAATGTTTACCAAATAGATTTCAGTCAGTTTTATTCACCATTTCAAAAATGCACATTCCCATGTTCATGAGCTCCCAGCACTTGCAATGGTGCTATCCCTGTCAGTCAGTATACACGTACACGCACACACACACACACACACACACACACACACACACACACACGCACGCACGCACGCACGCACGCACGCACGCACGCACGCACGCACGCATGTGCACACACACACACACACACACACACACACACACACACACACACACACACACACACACACACACACACACACACACACACACACACACACACACACACACACACACACACACACACACACACACACTGTCTTGACTTCTTATCTCCATATTGTGCACAGTGTTCTCCCCGTTCCTCACACCTTATAACTCCAGAGTGGTGTCATGTCATCAGATAGAGACAGATGGAGAGAGAGAAAGGGATAGACAGTAAACACAAATGATCATAGCAGTGATCTACATGAAGTGAAAGAGGAATGAGGAGAGGGAGAAGATATGCAATTTATATATTCTCTTTCTTTCTCATAAATACCTGTGTGTATTTATGCACACTCTTTCGCAAGGAACAGTGTATTTTTATGTTTATGAGTATGTATGCTTGCGCTTGCATGTGCATGTGTGTGCGTGTGTATGTGTATGTGAATGCATATGTGTGTGTTCTGGGGTAGCAGAGCAGTAAGTAAAAGTCAGAGAGTCCCGTTGGCCACAAATCCCAGGCTGAAGCATCACCCCAGCCCGGATGGCTCTGCCAGCACCAGAAGATTATAAAATGAGGGCGCTTGTGTACATTCTGTTCCTGTTGTGATTTGGGCTGTTCAGGAAGAGCCACTGAGAATGAGTCTTAGACCACCAAAACAGTCTGTAAGCCGTCTGCAACCTGAACAGGCCTCTTCCTCTGCGTCTCTCTCTCTCCAGTCACCACTCTCTCTCCCCTTCTCTTTCCTCTCTTGCCGGTTTCCCACTAGCTACAAAGAGGTATGGCTGCCAATATCACATGCATCTCAAGGTTCAGAAATTGGTCAAGTAATCATCATTTGTTGTTGCATATGTCCACAACAGTGAGCAAATCGTTTATTCTACAAATAACCATGAAGCCAGGATACATTTTTTGTGGATTAATTTCTTACAATTATATGAAAACATACGTTTCCCTCACCTCTACTGCTGAAGACAAAGTGTGAATTATTTCAGAGGTGGTGATGATAGCCATTCAGAGGAAGCTATATGACTGTGTGATGGCTGATGGGTAATGGAACTGAACTGGGGAAAGCAGAGCAGCAGGAGAGTGGATCCAGATGATGTCACCAAATAGATAACCACTGGACTGCAGACAGAAGCCAGGGTTCCCTCCCTCCCTCCAAGTGATCCTGACAACCATTGTAGTCTGTGACCATTAGTGTGTGTGTGTTTGTGTGCGTGTGTCCATTAGTGTGTGTCCCCTTTAGTGTGTGTGTGTCCCCTTTAGTGTGTGTGTGTCCCCTTTAGTGTGTGTGTGTGTCCCCTTTAGTGTGTGTGCGTGTCCATTAGTTTGTGTGTTCATTATTGTGTGTGTGTGGTGTCCCCTTTAGTGTGACTGTGTGTGTCCCCTTTAGTGTGTGTGTGTGTTTTTTCCCCTTTAGTGTGTGTGTGTGTGTGTGTGCCAGAGAGAGAAAAGGAGAGAGCTTTGTTGGAGTGACAGCCTTGCGCTCAAGCATGCTCCATGTTTCCACTTAGATTATGATCAGTCCATGAAGCAGCGATTTACCTCCTGAAGCACTGTACTTTATGGGCACTTAGACACTGGAACACACACACAAACATGCATGCTCGCAAACACAACCACACACACACTTGCGCACACACACACACACATACAGTGGGGGAAAAAAGTATTTAGTCAGCCACCAATTGTGCAAGTTCTCCCACTTAAAAAGATGAGAGAGGCCTGTAATTTTCATCATAGGTACACGTCAACTATGACAGACAAAATTAGCATTTTCTTCCCAGAAAATCACATTGTAGGATTTTTAATGAATTTATTTGCAAATTATGGTGGAAAATAAGTATTTGGTCAATAACAAAAGTTTCTCAATACTTTGTTATCTACCCTTTGTTGGCAATGACACAGGTCAAACGTTTTCTGTAAGTCTTCACAAGGTTTTCACACACTGTTGCTGGTATTTTGGCCCATTCCTCCATGCAGATCTCCTCTAGAGCAGTGATGTTTTGGGGCTGTCGCTGGGCAACACAGACTTTCAACTCCCTCCAAAGATTTTCTAGGGGGTTGAGATCTGGAGACTGGCTAGGCCACTCCAGGACCTTGAAATGCTTCTTACGAAGCCACTCCTTCGTTGCCCGGGCGGTGTGTTTGGGATCATTGTCATGCTGAAAGACCCAGCCACGTTTCATCTTCAATGCCCTTGCTGATGGAAGGAGGTTTTCACTCAAAATCTCACGATACATGGCCCCATTCATTCTTTCCTTTACACGGATCAGTCGTCCTGGTCCCTTTGCAGAAAAACAGCCCCAAAGCATGATGTTTCCACCCCCATGCTTCACAGTAGGTATGGCGTTCTTTGGATGCAACTCAGCATTCTTTGTCCTCCAAACACGACGAGTTGAGTTTTTACCAAAAAGTTCTATTTTGGTTTCATCTGACCATATGACATTCTCCCAATCCTCTTCTGGATCATCCAAATGCACTGTAGCAAACTTCAGACGGGTCTGGACATGTACTGGCTTAATCAGGGGGACACGTCTGGCACTGCAGGATTTGAGTCCCTGGCGGCGTAGTGTGTTACCGATGGTAGGCTTTGTTACTTTGGTCCCAGCTCTCTGCAGGTCATTCACTAGGTCCCCCCGTGTGGTTCTGGGATTTTTGCTCACCGTTCTTGTGATCATTTTGACCCCACGGGGTGAGATCTTGCGTGGAGCCCCAGATCGAGGGAGATTATCAGTGGTCTTGTATGTCTTCCATTTCCTAATAATTGCTCCCACAGTTGATTTCTTCAAACCAAGCTGCTTACCTATTGCAGATTCAGTCTTCCCAGCCTGGTGCAGGTCTACAATTTAGTTTCTGGTGTCCTTTGACAGCTCTTTGGTCTTGGCCATAGTGGAGTTTGGAGTGTGACTGTTTGAGGTTGTGGACAGGTGTCTTTTATACTGATAACAAGTTCAAACAGGTGCCATTAATACAGGTAACGAGTGGAGGACAGAGGAGCCTAGTAAAGAAGAAGTTACAGGTCTGTGAGAGCCAGAAATCTTGCTTGTTTGTAGGTGACCAAATACTTATTTTCCACCATAATTTGCAAATGAATTCATTAAAAATCCTACAATGTGATTTTCTGCATTTTTTCCCTCAATTTGTCTGTCATAGTTGACGTGTACCTATGATGAAAATTACAGGCCTCTCTCATCTTTTTAAGTGGGAGAACCTGCACAATTGGTGGCTGACTAAATACTTTTTTCCCCCACTGTACATACACACACCGCAATGTCATGGAGGATTACTATGCCGGGGGGTGCGAGGTGAAACACTGACATAGAAACCCAAGCCGGTGAAAATAATAACATTCACTAAATGTAACGATCCCGGCAGTCTGAGTCGGGTCCTGTCTGTGGACTAGTTGTTATGTTCGTGATCTCCAGTTTCCCGAGGGTTCTGGAACGCTCCGGGGAGCTCTCTTGATTTCCGCACCTGCATCCCATCAGCAATCTGCACACCTGGTCCTGATCATCACCCTTCTTAGGCTCTGGCCTAACATCCATTCCCTGCCGGATCGTTAGCCATGAACAGTAGGTTTACCAGAGTATCAGTCTTAGAGCCTAGCGTTAGTTTTGTTGTTTTTGCACCTTGTTGGTTTGTTGCTTACTTACCCCCGTTTTGTTCCATCTGCAGTCACCCGTCCGGAACCTTCATCCAACCTCTGCCTGGTGGTCGGCGGCTGCCGACCCAGGATGGGATCAACCACTGCACTCCCCAACAACTAATCAACGCCGCCCGCTCTGTTCCCTGGATTATTCAGCATCACTCTTGAACTTGTAAATAAACACTCACCTTCGTTTCAACTTACCTTGTCCTGGTCTGCTTCTGGGTTCTGGCTTAGCAACTCGTGACAGAACGATCCGGCCAGTAATGAACCCAGCGGACCTGGACTCTGTTCGCCATGCCATTACCCAGCAGGAGAAGATGTTGGGCCATCATAGCACGGTACTACAGGAGATCGCGTTGTCAGTTCGGAACCTTTCTACCGGTCTGACGGAGGTCCAGAACCAACGCAAGTGTCCGGTGGAAGATCCACTACCGGTTTCACCCATCTCGCCTGCCGCTTCTGAAGCTGTGTCCTTCCGTGAGCCCAAGGTTCCGACACCGGATAAATATGAGGGGGAGCTGGGAAGATGCCGTTCCTTCCTTATGCAGTGTGGATTAGTGTTCGATCTACAGCCCTACTCTTATGCCACAGACAAGGCTAGGATAGCCTTTGTGATTGAGTTGCTGCGTGGTCGAGCGCTGGAGTGGGCTTCAGCCGTTTGGGAACGACAGGATCCCTGCATGGCTTCATACCAGGGGTTCACGGCCGAGATGAGGAAGCTCTTCGACCATTCCGTCCGAGGGAGGGACGCAGCTAGGCGCCTGTTTTCGCCGCCAAGGAACTCGCAGCGTGGCCGACTTCGTGATCGAGTTCAAGACGTTGGCTGTGGAGAGTGGGTGGAATGAGGAGGCTCTGCAAGCGGCCTTTTACCAGGGTCTGTCGGAGCAGCTCAAGGATGAGTTGATCTCCTATCCGGAGTCTAGTGACCTGGACAGCTTGGTAGCCTTGTCTATTCGGGTGGATAATCGAGTCCGAGAGCGAAGGAGGGAGAAGCAATGGGCTCCGTCCAACCGATCAGCTTCTCAGGTTCCAGTCGGGTCGCCAAACTGCGCGGCTCGCTAAAGTTGGGAGGACTTTTAGCGAGCCAGTTTCGACCTCTCAATACCTCTGTCAGACCCCGTTTCCCGGCTACCCTTATGAACAGGAATCAGAGCTTAGCGATTAACGCTTTTATCGATTCAGGTGCCGATGGAAGCTTTCTAGATGCCGAGTTGGTGGAACAGCTGGGGCTTTCCAAGGAGCAATTGCCGGAAGCCATTGAAGCTACCACTCTGGACGGCAGTAGTCTGGCACGTATCACGATGAGGACTGAACCGGTTAAGATGCGGTTGTCGGGGAATCATTCTGAGATGATTTCATTCTTCATTCTGCCGTCTCCCCAGGTTCCTCTGGTCCTTGGATACCCCTGGCTGAAGGAACACAATCCCACGTTCGATTGGGTGACGGGCAAGGTAACGAGTTGGAGCCTTGATTGTCATGCTAACTGTCTCAAGACTGCCTGCCCCCATTCGGTTCCCAGTCAGGTGATTGAGGCTAAACCCCCAGATTTGTCCCTGGTTCCCGAGACATATCACGATTTGGGGAAGTTTTCAGTAAGCAGAAGGCTCTGTCACTCCCTCCCCCCCCGACCATATGATTGTGCCATCAACCTGTTCCCTGGAGCTGTCTACCCCAAGGGAAGGTTATACAGTATCTCCCGACCTGAACGTGAGGCTTTGGAGACCTACATCAAGGAGTCCCTAGCTGCTGGTCTCGTTCGGCCCCTCGTCATCACCCCTGGGGGCAGGATTCTTCTTTGTGGGTAAGAAGGATGGCTCTCTTCGACCGTGTATTGATTATCGGGGGTTGAATGACATCACGGTCAAGAACAAGTATCCCCTGCCCTTGATGAGTTCTGCCTTCGACTCCTTACAGGGTGCTACGGTGTTCACCAAGCTAGACCTACGCAATGCGTATCACATGGTCCGGATCAGAGAGGGGGACGAGTGGTTGACGGGTTTCAATACACCGATGGGTCACTTCGAGTATCAGGTGATGCCGTTTGGACTGACCAATGCTCCAGCGGTATTCCAGAGTATGGTGAACGACGTCCTGAGAGATATGATCGGTCTCTTTGTGTTTGTTTACCTGGATGACATTCTGATCTTCTCGAAGGAACCTTCCGACCACGTCCAGCATGTCCGGCAGGTTCTGCAGCGATTGTTGGAGAATCGCCTGTTCGTGAAGGCCGAGAAGTGCGAGTTTCACGCCCACACGACATCCTTTCTCGGGTACATCATCTCCAGGGGAGAGATTAGGATGGACCAGGAGAAGGTTAGAGCGGTTCTGGAATGGGCCCAGCCCGGTCACGAGATTGCAGCTCCAGAGATTTTTGGGGTTTCAAATTTCTACCGCAGATTCATCCGGGATTACAGCCGTGTGGCCGCTCCGTTAACTGCCTTGACTTCCAGTATCAGGACCTTCAAGTGGAATCCGGAGGCGGATCGAGCGTTTCTGGATTTGAAGAGGCGATTCACCAACGCACCGATTCTCTCTCAACCGGACACGGCCCGTCCAGTTCGTCGTTGAAGTGGACGCGTCTGATGTGGGAGTTGGCGCCATCCTGTCGCAGCGATGCTCCACGGACAGTAAACTCCATCCCTGCGCCTACTACTCTCGTCGCCTTTCGCCTGCGGAGAGGAATTACGATGTGGGTAACCGGGAGCTTCTCGCGGTGAAACTTGCCTTGGAGGAGTGGCGCCACTGGTTGGAGGGGGGCGGAGCAACCGTTTATTGTCTGGACTGACCACAAGAATCTTGCTACGTGCAATCGGCTAAACGCCTCAACTCCCGGCCAGGCCAGGTGGGCGTTGTTTTTCGGACGATTCAAGTTTTCCCTGACGTTCCGACCTGGATCTAAGAACGGCAAGGCGGACGCCTTGTCCCGGATGTTCTCCAAGACGGAGGAGAGTGGGTCCAAGACCGAGACAATTCTCCCCCGGAACTGCGTCGTGGGAGCAGTTATGTGGAAGATTGAGGAGGAGGTGCTGGCGGCCCTTCGGACTCAGCCCGGTCCCGGTAACGGTCCACCCGGTCGGTTGTTTGTGCCTGAGTCGGTTCGTCCTGCTGTCCTCAAATGGTCCCACGCCAGCAAGATGGCTTGTCACCCTGGCGTGGCTCGGACAATGGCGTTTCTTCGCAGACGTTTTGGTGGCCTGCCATGGCCGAGGATACTCGGGGTTATGTTGCTGCCTGTCCAGTGTGTGCGCAGAATAAGAGTACCAATCGGCCCAGCTCTGGACTACTTCACCCCCTTCCTATTCCCCGGCGACCATGGTCGCATCTGGCCCTGGACTTTGTCACTGGGTTGCCCGCTTCTGAGGGGAACACGGTCGTTCTGACTATCGTGGACAGATTCAGCAAGTTCGCCCACTTTGTGCCTATTGCCAAGCTTCCCTCTGCCTCGGAGACGTCCGAGATCCTGGTTAGGGAGGTTTTCAGGGTCCACGGGTTGCCCAGTGATATCGTTTCCGACCGTGGCCCTCAGTTTACCTCTGCTGTCTGGAAGTCCTTCTGTTTGGCCATTGGAGCTACAGTCAGTCTCACATCTGGTTTTCACCCCCCAATCTAATGGTCAGGCGGAGAGAGCCAACCAGAAGATGGAATCCACGCTACGCTGTCTGGCCTCTTCCAACCCCACCTCCTGGGTCTCTCAGTTGCCTTGGGTTGAGTATGCCCACAATACTCTCCCTACATCTGCCACTGGGATGTCTCCCTTCCAGTGCCTGTATGGCTACCAACCTCCCTTGTTCCCTTCTCAGGAGAAGGAGCTCTCAGTGCCTTCTGTTCAGGTCCATATTCGCCGTTGCCACCGGACCTGGCATCGGGCCAGAAAAGCACTCCTTAGAGTTTCGGACCGGTATCAGCTCCAGGCGAATCGTCGCCGGATCCCCGCTCCCACCTACACCATCGGAGATAGGGTCTGGTTGGCCACACGGGATCTTCCTTTACGGACTGAGTCTAGGAAGTTGTTACCGAAGTTCATTGGTCCGTTTGTGGTGGAGAAGGTGATCAATCCGGTGGCAGTTCGACTCAAACTCCCGAGGACGCTCAGAGTCCATCCCACCTTTCATGTCTCCTGCCTCAAGCCTGTTTCCCTCAGTCCTCTGTTGCCTCCTCCGCCTCCTCCTCCTCCTCCTCGGATGATCGGAGGTGGTCCTGCCTACACGGTGCGTCGCATCATGGATTCCAGACGGCGGGGCCGGGGTTTCCAGTATCTCGTGGACTGGGAGGGGTATGGTCCTGAAGAGAGGAGTTGGATTCCGCGGCGACAGGTCCTAGATGCTGACCTCATCAGTGACTTCTACCGCCTCCATCCTGGCGCTCCGGGGAGTCCGCCCGGTGGCGTTCGTCGGAGGGGGGGTACTGTAACGATCCCGGCAGTCTGAGTCGGGTCCTGTCTGTGGACTAGTTGTTATGTTCGTGATCTCCAGTTTCCCGAGGGTTCTGGAACGCTCCGGGAGCTCTCTTGATTTCCGCACCTGCATCCCATCAGCAATCTGCACACCTGGTCCTGATCATCACCCTTCTTAGGCTCTGGCCTAACATCCATTCCCCTGCCGGATCGTTAGCCATGAACAGTAGGTTTACCAGAGTATCAGTCTTAGAGCCTAGCGTTAGTTTTGTTGTTTTTGCACCTTGTTGGTTTGTTGCTTACTTACCCCCGTTTTGTTCCATCTGCAGTCACCCGTCCGGAACCTTCATCCAACCTCTGCCTGGTGGTCGGCGGCTGCCGACCCAGGATGGGATCAACCACTGCACCCCCAACAACTAATCAACGCCGCCCGCTCTGTTCCCTGGATTATTCAGCATCACTCTTGAACTTGTAAATAAACACTCACCTTCGTTTCAACTTACCTTGTCCTGGTCTGCTTCTGGGTTCTGGCTTAGCAACTCGTGACACTAAACCCACAACTATTAGAATATTGCACTCAGTAAGAACACTGAAGCAGATGCATGTTTGAAATAACTCAACAGGAGTTATGACCAGATGGAACAGCACACATGTATCCTATTTAGTCCATAGCGCTAACCTCAACTAGCCACATATCCTGTTTTATCAATGTAATCTGCATGTATGAAAATGTAGTAATCATATGCCATTGAAAGAAATTGCAGAAGAAAATGAGAAATTTAAGAAATGCGTAAAAATAGAACCATTTCGCGATGCTTAGGCCTAAACCATACTTCACTTTTTAATATGTCTGGAATTCATACTTCAAAAAATATTAGAATAGGGTTACAACCAACATTGAATGGTCCCAATTCTATATACTATTCATTTTAATAATGCAAGAAGTATTCTAAATGGCAGTGGTCAGTCACTACGACTGGACAATCTGCCCTTTGACCTCTCTGTTCAATAGAAAGCAGAGCGCCTTCCTTATTGGGCGTTTCAACACCTTGTTGTTTACACTCAAGTCAACTAATTTTCTCTAAGTCCTCCTTATCTCGCTTGACCGCTTGACTGGAGAGAGCTTCTGACAGGAACTGAAAAAAACAGAAAGAAGGTGAGAAAGATGGAGGATGAAAGAATGCGTATATGTTTGTATGTGTGTGTATGTTTAAGTGATGGACAGATCAGCCAGGTCACTCGTACAAGTCAGTATTCGATGTCCAGTCATGTCTGAGGAAGTCGGGAGATGACATGGAAACCAGCCACTAGGTGAAACTGTGAGAAGGGGATGGTGGATTGGCATAAGCACCTTCCTCTGATTCCAAAAGTTGCAAGTTCAAATCCAGCAATAGAAAGTTGATTTTGATATTTTTGTTTTAAGCCTATCCCAAACCTTAACCCTTACCTTAACCATTCAAAGTTAATGGCTAACCTTAAGAATTTGGAGTTAATGCCTTAACTTAACCCTAACCTTAAAAATTCAGAGTTAATACCTCAACTTAACCTTAAACACTTTGAAATGTGACGTTTGGAACAACTTCGAAATTGGACATTTGAGAAACATGGATTAATGTCTAATTCTGAAGTGAGACAGTGAGAGCTGGTAGGGACAGATAGAGAAGGAGAAAGAGATGAGGGAGGGGTGGACTGGCGTCGTACTCACTCTCACAGGTAATTGATAATGTGCAGTCGAGTCCTCCTCACTATTTGATTTAACGTCAAATTGTTACGATTAGGAGGTAAGCTCTTTCAACTTCTCCTCCCCAGCACTGGCCTTGACAAAGAGAGTTCAACTTAAAACAGCAGAGTTATAAATTAGCTGTCTGTGTGCCAGATGCGACATGTATAGTCGGAGGTAAGAGCACACCTACATACACTATATATACAAAAGTATGTGGACACCTGCCCCAATGCATAGTGCCAACTGTAAAGTTTGGTGGAGGAGGAATAATGGTCTGGCGCTGTTTTCATAGTTCAGGCTAGGCCTTAGCTCCATTGAAGGGAAATCTTAACGCTACAGCATACAATGACATTCTAGATGATTCTGTCCTTCCAACTTTGTGGCAACAGTTTGGGGAAGGCCCTTTCCTGTTTCAGCATGACAATGCCCCAGTGCACAAAGCGAGGTCCATACAGAAATGGTTTGTCGAGATCGGTGTGGAAGAACTTGACTGGCCTGCACAGAGCCCTGACCTCAACCCCATCGAACACCTTTGGGATGAACTGGAACGCCAACTGCGAGCCAGGCCTAATCGCCCAACATCAGTGCCCGACCTCACTAATGGTCTTGTGGCTGAATGGAAGCAAGTCCCCGCAGCAATGTTCCAACATCTAGTGGAAAGCCTTCCCTACCATCTTGTGGAAAGCCTTCCCTGAAACTGCCTCTTCAACGCAAAGCTGCAAGGCAAACACAGCGTTCCATTGGAAATTAATGTACTTCAGGTGTACCAAAACGCAATAACGCTGTCGTTGTGATCGAGGCGTAACTCATGTCACGTCCAGGAGGTATGCAGGTGTGAAGTTCTCTCTCTCTCTCTCTCTCTCTCTCTCTCTCTCTCTCTCTCTCTCACTCTCTCTCTTTCAGCTGTATGTGTGCTGGGAAGACATATGTTGTTTGTTTGTGATGGCCAGCATCAGTGATTCCTCTCCTAGATAGCCCCAGATCAGTGGTTCATATCTCTGCTCCATCTCCAGGCTCTCTGTTCATATAAACATACCCAGTCCATGACCGCTTTAATGTTTTCACCATTGTGTTTACACTGACAAGTCATGCACATATGTGAACTTAAGGACAAAAAGGACCAACAATGAACAACTCACAGAGTGGATAGAACAGATGCAAGCACATTTACATAGACAGTCTTATCCAGAGCAATTTAGAGGATAAATTAGGGTTAAGTGCCTTGCTCAAGGAAATATCAACAGATTTTACACAAAGTCAGCTCAGGGATTCATACAGGCAACCTTTCGGTTACTGGCACAACGCTCTTAACAGCTAGGCTAACTGCCGCCACAAAATTATAATTACAATAATGGCCTGCATCTAAAACAATGAAGTGCATTTCAGAGTGTAAAATGTACTGTATGAAATACAGCTTTGACAGTGCTGTAGGCTACACGAATAAGGTGGTTCCAGTAAATCATACTCAACAAAGTTTTC
Organism: Coregonus clupeaformis; assembly: GCF_020615455.1. Taxonomy (NCBI): domain Eukaryota; kingdom Metazoa; phylum Chordata; class Actinopteri; order Salmoniformes; family Salmonidae; genus Coregonus; species Coregonus clupeaformis. Next base: position 35,070,431 of record NC_059212.1, read on the forward strand.
AAAAGAAGAAACTTTAGATATCTGCCTGGATAGCAACACAAAGACATTGACTCTTACACCACATCATTCACACACATCATCATGCGTTTGTTTAATGTGCAGACTGAACCCGAACCACGCACACACACAAGCACAAACACACACTGACCCCTCTGGACCTCGTGCTATAGTCCGCACTCAGCGGGAAACAGATTCAATTACACTGATTCAGCATTTACACGCGAGGAACCAGAAGTCACATTTTAACACTGGGGCCACCGTTGACCGACAAGAAGAGAGATCAAACCAAGTGAAAGACTCCACCTCCCACCCTCTCTGGGTAGACTACTGGCATGGAATGGAACCCGGGAAGCAATGCAGCCAATGAGTTACAGCATACAGTTAAGTAAACCAAGCTATGACCATTGGCAAAAAATTTGACAAGAAAAATAATCATATTGAAATGCACATATTATTCAATCATACAAAGCCTCCATTACACTCCCTGTAATAAGTTCCAAGATCAAAGCGTTATACACTGAACATTTTTTTCCTTTTTCACCGTCTGTTTTCAGCTGCCATGCTGAAAAGAGGGAAAAGTCCCCTGGACTTCAAAGCAGAGACAGAGAAAGTAATTTGCCCTTATCTTAATTGACCTGCAATCTTCATAATGATCTTACACATTGGGAATGGGGGTTGGGGGAGGTGGGGGGGTGGGGGGGACAAGGACTCGGCCTGGCAAACACACACACACACTTACAGACTTCTGGAGTGTCTGCTGGAGTTTGACATAATGAATAGTCTCTGGTTCTCTGGCTTTCTAATCTCCCGCAGACCCAGACACGTCATTTGCCAGTGATTAATGATGACCTAATGTTTTGTTTACTTCATGCTCATAACGGGGATGGAGCATAGAGCGTGCCTTATGGGGAAACATAAAAGGGTTCCTTCGGCTTGGACTGCAGGACCACGCACGAAGGCACAAACGCACACACACACACACACACACACACACACACACACACACACACACACACACACACACACACACACACACACACACACACACACACACACACACACACACACACACACACACACACACACAGAGAGAAGTAAACAGCTCTGCACTGAACCACCTGGCACAGCACCCACTGTGTGATGAGGGCCGTCTGCTGCTCTGCTCTGCTCCGGGGTTTCCAGAAAACCCAGGGAACATGTCTGATTGGATGTCGTGGGGCAGACATTATTTCAAACAACAATGCAGAGATCACAAACTTGATTTGAGCTTGGTAAATATGACCAATGACCAACCTCTGTACACGCAGACTTTTGCTTCTCAACAACTGGCCTCCGTAAGAGGGGACATTTATTGAATTATTCTGAAATCTGGGTGACAGGTGTCAATAATTGTCAATTATGTCAGTCCACTTTAAACGTCACAAACCTTACTTCTGGCTGTGGTTCTGTGGTATTTTGCAAAGCAAATGAGATGGACTCAAGCCAGGCAGTCCTGATGTTTGCATACAGGAAATGCTGCCCCTGCTAAGGAAAATAAACATGGCTACACATACCGTGAAACTTCCTGGAAGGTTGTGAGCGAGAGTGTGATTGTGCGCCTGTGTGAGTCAGTGAGTGTGAATATGAGTGTGTGTGTGTGTGTGTGTGTGAGTCAGTGAGTGTGAATGTGTGTGTGTGTGTGTGTGTTTGTGTGAGTCAGTGAGTGTGAATGTGTGTGTGTGTGTGTGTGTGTGTTTGGCAGTGACGTGCGGTGAGGACGGTGGCTGGGTAGGCACTAGCTATTATCAAAACTAGATTTACTCACAAATAAACCTTGATACATCAGATAGCTCCAACAACCAGAGTGACATAGACTCATAACTGAAATTGAAAAACAATTTTCACCAAATTTAAATAACAATGTAGTCAAGATACACAAGCGATAGCCTCCGTTTGTGGCACATTTCATATCATCCAACAAAATGACTCACTGCTCAACTCAGCATCCGCAGTTACAACCAATAGGTGTTACTAAAAGACCAATATATGGACACATTTAATCCGAATAGTTTGCAACGCAAACTCCATGGCCTTTCACAATGGATTTACAGTTCTTCCAATGCACTGTGTGCGACGTGTACAAACAAACAAACAAACAAACAAACAAACAAACAAGCAAACACACACACACACAAAATATTATTATGTGAAATATTATTATACACACATATACAGTATAATAAATAAGGTTCTAATGAAATGTCCATATCAACAATCAAAATGACTGAAAAATGCAGTTCAAAATGTAAAAGAAGTGTCATCAAAACGAAACTCTAGCTTGATAAACGTAATGGGATGTTGTCTATTCTCATGTTCATTCAACAGTAGCTTAACCCGCATTTAGGCCTACCTTTACTTGTCAATGAAGTCCATTCGTCTGTCCTTCAGGGTCAACCTCTTGGTGACAGTGTTGTAGGGCCAAGAATGAAAACATGATCAAACTTGGCGTTCATTTGAACACTGATATTGTCCAAAACCACTCTCATCTGATCGGCTGTCTGCTCCGGGTTGCCTTGTCTGTCAGGCCGAGTATGGTTAATTTGATCTGAAGATTTTCTGTCCCTTCCCCTGAAGAAGGTCAGGAAGTGCAGGTGTTGGTCTCCATCTCTGAATTATATCAAGTTTTCCTTGGAAATCCAACTTGGAAAATTCTTAAGGTGCGGTATAGTGTCCATTTGTCAAGTGGTTTTTGCTAGCTACAGTTGAAGTCGGAAGTTTACATACACTTAGGTTGGAGTCATTAAAACTTGTTTTTCAACCACTCCACAAATGTCTTGTTAACAAACTATAGTTTTAGCAAGTCGGTTAGGACATCGACTTTGTGCACGACACAAGTAATTTTTCCAACAATTGTTTACAAACAGATTATTTCACTTATAATTCACTGTATCACAATTCCAGTGGGTCAGAAGTTTACATACACTAAGTTGACTGTGCCTTTTAAACAGCTTGGAAAATTCCAGAAAATTATGTAATGGCTTTAGAAGGTTCTGATAGGCTAATTGACATCATTTGAGTCAATTGGAGGTGTACCTGTGGATGTATTTCAAGGCCTACCTTCAAACTCAGTGCCTCTTTGCTTGACATCATGGGAAAATCAGAAGAAATCAGCCAAGACCTCAGAAAAAAAAATTGTAGACCTCCACAAGTCTGGTTCATCCTTGGGAGCAATTTTCAAATGCCTGAAGGTAACACGTTCATCTGTACAAAAAATATAAACACCATGGGACCACGCAGCCATCATACCGCTCAGGAAGGAGACGTGTTCTGTCTCCTAGAGATGAACGTACTTTGGTGCGAAAAGTGCAAATCAATCCCAGAACAACAGCAAAGGACCTTACATTTTTGCAGATGCTCTTATCCAGAGCAATTAGGGTTAAGTGCCTTGCTCAAGGGCACATCAACAGATTGTTCACCTAGTCGGCTCGGGGATTAGAACCAGCGACCTTTCGGTTACTGGCACTACGCTCTTAACCACTAAGCTACCTGCCACCCTTGTGAAGACACTGGAGGAAACAGGTACAAAATAATCTATATCCACAGTAAAACAAGTACTGTATCGACATAACCTGAAAGGCCGCTCAGCAAGGAATAAGCCACTGCTCCAAAACCGCGATAAAAAAGCCAGACTACGGTTTGCAACTGCACATGGGGACAAAGATCGTACTTTTTGGAGAAATGTCCTCTGGTCTGATGAAACAAAAATAGAACTGTTTGGCCATAATGACCATTGTTATGTTTGGAGAAAAAAGGGGGTGGCTTGCAAGCCAAAGAACACAATCCCAACCGTGAAGCACGGGGGTGGCAGCATCATGCTGTGGGGGTGCTTTGCTGCAGGAGGGACTGGTGCACTTCACAAAATAGATGGCATCATGAGGAAGGAAAATTATGTGGATATATTGAAGCAACATCTCAAGACATCAGTCAGGAAGTTAAAGCTTGGTCGCAAATGGGTCTTCCAAATGGACAATGACCCCAAGCATACTTCCAAAGTTGTGGCAAAATGGCTTAAGGACAACAACGTCAAGGTATTGGAGTGGCCATCACAAAGCCCTGACCTCAATCCTATAGAAAATGTGTGGGCAGAACTGAAAAAGCATGTGTGAGCAAGGAGGCCTACAAACCTGACTCAGTTACACCAGCTCTGTCTGGAGGAATGGGCCAAAATTCACCCAACACATTCCCAGTGGGTCAGAAGTTAAACAATTTAAAGGCAATGCTACCAAATACTAATTGAGTGTATGTAAACTTCTGACCCACTGGGAATGTGATGAAAGAAATAAAAGCTTAAATAAATAATTCTCTCTACTATTATTCTGACATTTCACATTCTTAAAATAAAGTGGTGATCCTAACTGACCTAAATCAGGGGATTTTTACTAGGATTAAATGTCAGGAATTGTGATAAACTGAGTTTAAATGTATTTGGCTAAGGTGTATGTAAACATCCGACTTCAACTGTAGCTAACTTCGTTCAGTTCAAGGGATGCGAGTGTCAAATTATGTAGACATGCCCAAATGCGCAGGGCCTCCTTTCCCATTCCTCACTGGTATAATCACAGGAATGCCAGATGAAGTTCACTAAGTCGAGACGTCCAAAAAGCTGTCGATTTGTCAGTTGATTTTTGCTAGCTAGCTAGCTTCATTCAGTTCAAGGGATGCATGCACCAAATTATGTAGACATGCCCAAATGTGCAGGGCCTCGTTTCCCAGAGCCTTTGTAGCATTAAGATCATTGTTAGAACCATCTTACGATGTATCTTTAGTAGACGATCTGCTTCCCATAGCCTTCATTAATAATGTTGCTCTTAAAATCCTTTGCACATCAACGTGTGATCCAGACCACTTGTAGAGCAGCCAAAGCGCATCGTTACATGTTTTTTGCCCTTCCGAGTCACTTTATTCACAGAAGACCTCTGCTAAACATAGAATCAAGATGTTTAGGCTAGGTATTTGTCTGACTGTGACCACCGATAACTTCAAAATTATGTTGACTACAAATACTAAGTTGCCAAAGTATTTGCAATTGTTACAAACAAGTGAAAGATAAAATGATACTTCAAATGAAAACCGAGATGACTGCATTAAATGATAAATAGGCCACATGTGCCTATATATTTCAATCAAATTTCAATCATATTGAGTTTTATTTTGCTATCAGGCTACTGTCTGATGGCAAATATTTGGACTCAATATGTTTGATTATGTGTGACAAGATGTGTGCAACGATGTGCCCAATCTGTGATTTTAGTGCATTATTATTGGGTAAGCATAATAAGCCACCTCAATATTTGCAGCCATATGTGGTAATATCTCCTCTCTAGGAGCTGATCCGTCGTCAGTATTGTGGAATAATTCTAATGTTAAGGTAAGATTTGAATGGAGAAGGCTGATACGAGAGCAGCGTGGCTTTTGTTTTGATCCTATCAGTATTGACACATGGTCTAACAACACACTTAGCGAACTTTCTCTCTGTTTGGGAAACACTCTTAAAAAGTTGCCCCTAAATAACTATGCAACTGGTATGATCATTGTAATGCATTGCAACTGGAAAACGGGGCCCAGAGCTTACCCCAGGCTTACCCACACAACATGTTTTGGCAATACGTATGTGCAAAATATGAAATTGGCTCAATGCAACAGATGAAGCTGGGCAAAGCAGCGAGGTCTACGCTGACCCTATCCATCAACAGTGACTGGAGTTGGGACCGGCCTCCCGCGTCAGCGATTTGAATGGATTTGAATGGATGGGAAGGAAGGTTTTGATGCAATTTTAGCAGGTGTTTTAGATTTTGAGCATAATCATTGAGAAAAAACATTATATATAAAACGTGTTTTTGTTTTATTTATTTGGCTTTTCAGAACAGCTTTTTGTATTAGATTATCTCAGGGTAAGCACTGCCTACCCTGCCTGCCCTGACTGCATGTCACGGGTGTTCGGTGTATGTGTTTGTGTGTGTGTGTGTGTTAAAAGTGTGTGTTTGTGTTTATTTTTTTTTTGGAAGGTGCTGGATTTAATCTCACCAGGAGATTTAATCTCACCAGGCACTCTTCTATGCATCATACACAGTCTAGTCTGGACCCCATCTCTCTCCTTTCTACACTTTTGCCATTCCTCCCCTGAGCCGGATGGGGATACAAAGCAACTATCTAAATTCTTTAATTTTTCTTGGGAAAGGACAAATATCTTTGCAGCGCCTTCTGTGATTGCTGGAGGAGGGTGAGGGTGTTGAGAAGAAGAAGGGAAGAAGGGAGGAAGGAAAGAAGAAGGGAGGAAGGAAAGAATAAGTAGGGTGGAACGATCCAGCAGAACCCTCATCTCTGCCAGCTGTGTGGTGGTGTACCCAGGTTGCACTTCACATCCAGGGTTCTGATGCGGGCCTGTAAAAGGGGTGGCAGAGCCTGTTCTCTCAGGGTCCCAATGCAGCAGGGAGTGTTTCTCAAAAGTCTTGGTCATAGGACTGGTCATATAGTGATGGTTTTATTGTGCTCGTTTCACATTGCTGCATTTTTATTTTATTTTATTTGTTTTAAATGAAAATTCTGAGATCATGTAGAGAGCAATATTTATGCATATTTAAACAGATGAAGACCAATCCACAAAACAATAACAAATTTCAGTGAAGCCATTCCTCACTGGTATAATCACAGGAATGCCAGATGAGGAAGTTCACTAAGTCAAGAGATGTCCTAAAAGCTTTTCCTCTCACCAACAGATCCTGTCACTCTTCTCTCCGGGGCGGCACTCCCACCCACACTTAGCCATGTTCCCTGTTCCCTGGAGCTGGCTGATATGGCTGCTACCACTGTGGGAATACATTGGAGGAAGACCTGAGGTCAACATTCATACAAATCAAATAACAATTAAAGGGGCAATCTGATTGATGTATCAATCCCAGATTTACCATTTAAATATCAGGAAAAGACAAACACAAAGGGTTAAACTAGAGAGGCAGAGAGATGCTGCTCTATTGTCAATGTCAACTCTGCTGAGGGCTACAACAATGCCTCAAAAGATTTCTCATACACCTGCAAGGAGGAGTTATTCTACACACTGGGTGAAGCAGTGCTTGGGAATATAGGGAGAATAGGGTTAAGTATCAGTGAAAAAGGGGGTGGAGACAGAGAACAGGCAGGGAGAGAGAAAGCATTCACTACATAACAAGTAAAGGAAAAAGGCATTGACTGGCAGATACTGAAGCACATTCCCTTTACTGAAACCTGTCACGTCCCTCCTCTGCTCTTAGAAAAAAATATAGTCTAACCATTTTAGGTGCCCGGTCTGGGCATCGAAGAAATACCTAACACTTTTCATACACACACTCTCAGGTGTCCTTTGGAATAGCATGAGCGGGCATGCCCCCGATACACCTACACAACCTACCCACTCAGGTTATTCAATGCAATCCAATTCAACATAACTTTATAGTCAGTAAGTCACTTTTAGGTGTGTCGTTGTCATCTACCAAGGCCCTCCCCACAAGCCCCCACCCAGGAGAAGACAGATGTGTAAATATCTTTCTCTCTCCCTCAGCCACTTTCCATTCAAAATCCAAAGAAGTGAAATCCCATCAGATAAACATTTTCTCTTTCTGCACCAGCGATCTGAACAAGCGACTGGCTGCTACATTCTTATCTTATCGCCACAACAATCTCTCTGGAGTCTCGTCATGCCCAAACAGGGAGAGAGAGACTCAATGAAAGTAGTGCAATTTTGGCCCCCACTTATGTATGTACATACCCACACACACTATGACTCGCATACACCCATACACACACACACACACACACACACACACACACACACACTCACACACACACATACATACACCGTTGCACACTAAACTGCTCTCCCACATATACTTGCCACTACTGCTTCTGGCTGTGTATCTGGCCAAATAACATTGGAAAGAAGCCCTCTCTCTTTTTCCCTCCCTCTCCTCTCTCTCTCTCTCTCTCTCTCTCTCTCTCTCTCTCTCTCTCTCTCTCTCTCTCTCTCTCTCTCTCTCTTTCTCTTGTTGGCTCTCTCTCGGTGATAGGCATGATAAGTGAGGAGTGGAAAACAGTGAGCTCTGTATGAGTCTGCACAGGAAGCGCAGGAAAATCAGTGGTGTTGTCCGTCAACGTCAGCAAGAGGCCTGTCAAATGCCGTCAGCCTCCAGAACAATGGTCACAGGCTCCCCCGGCCTCATCAGCCTCCAGAACAATGGCCACAGGCTCCCCCGGCCTCGGGGAAACTTAGTCAGCCAGCAATCCCACTGGCACTGACACAGGAGATAAAGCATGGAGGAAAACGATGAGAGAGGATAAAGTCGAAACTGTGCACTCACACACATGGGGACACATGCTATGAGATATTGTAGCACACACACACACACACACACACACACACACACACACACACACACACACACACACACACACACACACACACAGACACACACACACCTACAGACACACAGACAGACACACACACACACACACACACACCTACAGACACACAGACACACACACAGAGACAGACAGACGGACACACAGCCTGCTGGAGTTCAAAATAATGAATAGCTCAATCAAGATTACAAGCCTAGTAGAAATGGACAAACAGATGAGGGGAAAATCCACTCAGTGGGTCAGGTTGCAATTAACACTGTAACTCTGCTCTTTTCCAAAACAGCCAAGCCCCCGTCAAGCCATAGCTGCATGCAAAATATAAGGACATTCTAATTTGGCCAGCTGTTACAGTATTTTTATTTGACACCATCTTCGTATACACTATACAGCACATCACAATCATAGCTGACTCCTGCACCCATTACTACCACTGCTATTACAAACCACTATTCCCATGTAATCTTATGGGGGACTCTCTTATTACTATGTAATTACTATACTCTACAGTATCTGTCAATTACAGCTTCAAACAGACTCTGTTTTACTCCTCATACAACTGTATATTTATTTCAGATGATGATTTTCAAATATAAAAAAAGCAAAATGATTGCTTAATTGACTGCAATTCCTGATGACTTTTCGTGTGTTTTTCAAAATGTCTAGTGTAACATGGGTATGCTAGAGCAGTTGGGTTACTGTACCACCAACTGAATAGGACTCTGCCTGGAGTACCCCTGAAGTACCCCCCTCCCACCCCATGTGCATTTTACCAGTTGGCCTATGGTCTCATGAGTCTTCTCAAGTACCCCCTGTGGATAACCCAAGTACCCACAGGGCTCATAGTAACCCTGGTTGGAAACCCACTGTGCTAGAGTAACCTTTAACATGGTATTGATATTGCTCCCGCCGTATTCCTTGCGTCCTACATCAGTACTCACACACTCCTGCCATGGCTTATTTTACACTGCAGGAAATCTAATCCAAAGCAACCAATTGCAGAGTGAGGGCTGGATACAATGTGAAAAGAAATCGCAGCTTGCTGACTTTATTTTTTGAACCTTTACTTAACTAGGCAAGTCAGTTAAGAAGAAATTCTTATTTACAATGACGGCCTACCCCGGCCAATTATGCGCCACCCTATGTGACTCCCAATCACAGCCAAATTGTGATACAGCCTGGAATTGAACCAGGGTCTGTAGTGATGCCTCTAGCACTGAGAGACAGTGTCTTAGACCACTGCGCCACTCGGGAGCCCAATGCCGTCAAATACGTTATTGCCGGAGGAAACATCTCTCCCTGCTAACCAAAATACATTCCATCCCCATGTTACGTGTGGATATTGGTGACTAGTGACTAAATACAATTACAGAATTACAGTAAATAAATAATGGTGTTTATTCCTGGGTAGGCATTTTAAAGTGTTAATTTATGTTTTAACACTGTCAATATGAAGCTTATATTCTCTGCTCGCCACTAAATAATGAAGCAATAGAGAACAAAAAGCATTAACATTATCAAAAGCTTTCTTACTAATTCACACAACTACGTTATCTTGATTCTATAGTTTCCATACCCTAAGCCCACTACCACCCTTGCCCAATTGTAACTGTATGCCGTGTGCAGCATAGAACACCACTAATTCTAACATAACCTATCCCTGTGTTGACGCATGACAGCGATAAACACAAAAAAAGAGAGGAGGGCATGTGGGTCACTGCTTCAATCAAGAGTGTCCAACCCCAAGGCCCCAACAGTCACTTAGGAAGAGGGCTCAATGCTGGAGAGTGTGCCCCACACATTTAACACCCACGCAAACACATACACGCATGGGAGCACGCACATGCACACACACACACACACACACACACACACACACAAAGGAGTGTATCCCTCATCTCACAGTTACTGGAGGGGAAGTCAGACCTTCAGCCTGTCGTATGACATCATGTATGAAAAAAGAGAGACACCATTTATCAGCGGCCACCGAACATTGAGACAATCATAACATCCTGACAGGAAAATCTGCTGGAAAGTAATCAGATGGGCTTTGATGAGAAACTTGGCTCCTCTTTCAGAAAGGTCCAGTGGTCTGCTGCTATTCTATCTCTTCACTGTACCTCTCCTATTTATTTTGCTCTTTATCATTACTCATCAGAATCATTTCCCCCATTATTTCACATTCAACTAGGACCTGACCTCGGATGAATCTGTTTTTCATGTCTGTCAAACAAAAAACATGTATGGGGCGATTCCACGCCAGTGGGAGCGGGAAATATTTTCGGTATCTCGGATTGTTCTGGCATTTCTCACATAGATTTTTTGTTTTGTTTTGTTTTGAAAATCATGATGAAAGTGGCCATTTTAGGCCCTTTTCTTTTTTACCTATACATGCCTCCTATAAGACCCTTTGATCCGTGAACCGTACATGATACAGACAACATCTTGGTTTCATTATACTCCGTATAGTGTGCTCTAAAATATGGAGTATCACATTTATTTATTCAACATTAAAAATATTAATATTAATATCTCTAAACGACCCTTGTTGATTTTGTTAATTTTAAGAGATATTGTTTGGAACAATATACTCTACAAGTACACAACCGTTCAAAAGTTTGGGGTCACTTCGAAATGTCCTTGTTTTCGAAATAAAAGCAAATTTTTTGTCCATTAAAACAACATCAAATTGATCAGAAATACAGTGTAGACATTATTAATGTTGTAAATGGGTATTGTAGCTGGAAACGGCTGATCTTTAATGGAATATCTACATAGGCGTACAGAGGCCCATTATCAGCAACCATCAGTCCTGTGTTCCAATGGCACGTTGTGTTTGCTAATCCAAGTTTATCATTTAAAAAGGCTAATTGATCATTAGAAAACCCTTTTGTGATTATGTTAGCACAGCTGAAAACTGTTGTGCTGATTAAAAAAGCAATAAAACCTTCTTGAGACTAGTTTAGTTCCAAGATGGCGTAGCAGTGCGTTCGCTTTTATTCATTGTCCCTGTGTAAATATCCAGTTTCTTGTTTTTTTTGTCTATTTTGTATATATTTCTCAATTTTTACTTTTCATTCTTTAACTAAATATACTTTCCTGCAACCCGCCTCACCCAACGTGGAAAGGATTCTACTATTTCTTTATAACTTTCATCAAGAACCGTAAGCTGAAAATAGTGTAGCTGCAACTGAATGGCTACTTGTTATTAGTCACCGTTAGCGTCTTCACCACTGTCCGTAGCCTACACTATCCACCAGCCAGCTCTAGCTCTAGCCTGGACAATTCGTCGGCCAGTCTGCACAGCGTGCTATCGACACAGAACTTATTGGACTTTCTGCCGGAATCACTGGACCCTAGCGCCGGATCATCGCAACCAGCTAGCTAGCTGCAACCTGTTGTTGGCTGATTACCATTGCCCTATAGCAAGCACCAGTTAGCCTTGAGCTAGCCTCAGGCCCATCTCCCGGCTATCTACCTCTCTGTCAACCGGACGGGACCTCCTAGTGTTGACACTGAGCCCCGCCGATCCAACACGACTGGTCTGCCGACGAAATATTCTGATGTGGTTTCAACAGGCTTCCCGTTGCGACGACCACGAAGATCCATCTGCCAGCCCCGCCCGCTAGCACACGCAAACTACAACTGTGCTCCCTGCTAGCTGTGCTGAAGCACCAATTTGAACTGCTCTCGGACTCACATATTGCTGTTCACTGGACCTTATGATCACTCAGCTGCACAGCTGATGCCTGCTGGACTGTTCCTTTACACGGTACCCTGTCCTGTTTATTCTGTTTAGCCTAGCCCAAATGTTATCGCTATTTCCAGTTGTTGTCTTAGCTCTCTCTAATAACACCTGTGACTGCTTTATGCCTCTCTCCCATGTCAATTATGCCTTGCCTATTGCTGTTTGGGTTAGTTCTTATTATACAATTTCACTGTAGAACCCCTAGTCCCTCTCAAACTGCCTCAAATAGTTCCTTTGTTCCACCCCCCATACACGCCGAGACCGGCTCAATCGGTGCCTCCAGTGACGCTATCTCTTTCATTGTTACCCAAAGCTTAGGGTTACCTGAACTGTACTCATATCCTTCCATATCCTTTTCTGTACATAATGCCCTGAATCTTTTCTACAACGCCCGGAGAACTGCCCCCTTTATTCTATGTACACAACGCACTAGAAGACCAGTTCTTAAAGCCTTTAGTCGTATCCTTATTCTAGTCCTCCTCTGTTCCTCTGGTGATGTAGAGGCTAACCCAGGCCCTGCAGCCCCCAGTATCACTCCTACTTCCCAGGAGCTATCATTTGTTGACTTCTGTAACCGTAAAAGTATTGGTTTTCTGCACGTAAATATCAGAAGCCTCCTTCCTAAGTTTGAGTTATTCACTGCGTTAGCACACTCCGCCAACCCTGATGTTCTAGCAGTGTCTGAATCCTGGCTTAGGAAGGCCACCAAAAATTCTGAAATTTCCATCCCCAACTATAACATTTTCCGTCTAGATAGAACTGTCAAAGGGGGTGGAGTTGCAATCTACTGTAGAGATAGCCTGCAGAGCTCTATCATACTATCCAGGTCTGTGCGGCAAACAGTTTGAGCTTCTACTTCTAAAAATCCACCTTTCCAGAAATAAATCTCTCACTGTTGCCGCTTGCTACAGACCCCCCTCAGCCCCCAGCTGTGCCCTGGACACCATATGTGAATTGATTGCCCCCCATCTATCCTCAGAGTTCGTACTGCTTGGTGACCTAAATTGGGATATGCTTAACACCCCGGCCATCCTACAATCTAAACTAGATGCCCTCAATCTCACACAAATTATCAACGAACCTACCAGGTACAACCCTAAATCCGTAAACATGGGTACCCTCATAGATATCATCCTGACTAACTTACCCTCTAAATACACCTCCGCTGTCTTCAACCAGGATCTCAGCGATCACTGCCTTATTGCCTGCGTCCGTAACGGGTCCGCGGTCAAACGACCACCCCTCATCACTGTCAAACGCTCCCAAAAACACTTCAGCGAGCAGGCCTTCCTAATTGACCTGGCCCAGGTATCCTGGATGGATATAGATCTCATTCCGTCAGTAGAGGATGCCTGGTTGTTCTTTAAAAGTAATTTCCTCTCAATCTTAAATAAACATGCCCCATTCAAAAAATACAGAACTAAGAACAGATATAGCCCCTGGTTCTCCTCAGACTTGACTGCCCTTGACCAGCACAAAAACATCCTGTGGCGTACTGCATTAGCATCAAATAGCCCCCGCAATATGCAACTTTTCAGGGAAGTTAGGAACCAATATACACAAGCAGTTAGGAAAGCAAAGGCTAACTTTTTCAAACAGAAATTTGCATCCTGTAGCACTAACTCCAAAAAGTTTTGGGACACTGTAAAGTCCATGGAAAATAAGAGCACTTCCTCCCAGCTGCCCACTGCACTGAGGCTAGGAAACACTATCACCACCGATAAATCTACAATAATCGAGAATTTCAACAAGCATTTTGCTACGGCTGGCCATGCTTTCCACCTGGCTACCACTACCCTGGCCACCAGCTCTGCACCCTCCGCTGCAACTTGCCCATGCCCCCCCCGCTTCTCCTTCACACAAATCCAGACAGCTGATGTTCTGAAAGAGCTGCAAAATCTGGACCCCTACAAATCATCTGGGCTAGACAATCTGGACCCTTTCTTTCTAAAACTAGCCGCCGAAATTGTCGCAACCCCCTATTACTAGCCTGTTCAACCTCTCTTTCGTAACGTCTGAGATTCCCAGAGATTGGAAAGCTGCCGCGGTCATCCCCCCTCTTCAAAGGGGGTGACACTCTAGATCCAAACTGTTACAGACCCATATCCATCCTGCCCTGCCTTTCAAAAGTTTTTGAAAGCCAAGTCAACAAACAGATCACCGACCATTTCGAATCCCACCGTACCTTCTCCGCTATGCAATCCGGTTTCCGAGCTGGTCATGGGTGCACTTCAGCCACGCTCAAGGTCCTAAACGATATTATAACCGCGATCGATAATAGACAGTACTGTGCAGCCGTTTTCATTGACCTGGCCAAGGCTTTCGACTCTGTCAACCACCGCATTCTTATTGGCAGACTAAATAGCCTTGGTTTCTCAAATGACTGCCTCGCCTGGTTCACCAACTACTTCTCAGATAGAGTTCAATGTGTCAAATCAGAGGGCCTGTTGTCTGGACCTATGGCAGTCTCTATGGGGGTGCCACAGGGTTCAATTCTTGGGCCGACTCTTTTCTCTGTGTATATCAATGACGTCGCTCTTGCTGCTGGTGACTCTCAGATCCACCTCTACGCAGACGACACCATTTTGTATACATCTAGCCCTTCATTGGACACTGTGTTAACAAACCTCCAAACGAGCTTCAATGCCATACAACACTCCTTCAGTAGCCTCCAACTGCTCTTAAACACTAGTAAAACTAAACGCATGCTCTTCAACCGAACGCTGCTTGCATCCGCCCACCCGACTAGAATCACTACTCTCGACGGGTCTGACCTAGAGTATGTGGACAAGTACAAATATCTAGGTGTCTGGTTAGACTGTAAACTCTCCTTCCAGACTCACATTAAGAATCTCCAATCCAAAGTTAAATCTAGAATCGGTTTCCTATTTCGCAACAAAGCCTCCTTCACTCATGCTGCCAAACAAGCCCTCGTAAAACTGACTATCCTACCGATCCTTGACTTCAGCGATGTCATTTACAAAATAGCCTCCAACACTCTACTCAGCAAATTGGATGTAGTCTATCACAATGCCATCCGATTTATCTCCAAAGCCCCATATAATACCCACCACTGTGACCTGTACGCTCTTGTTGGCTGGTCCTCACTACATATTCGTCGCCAAACCCACTGGCTCCAGGCCATCTATAAATCACTGCTAGGCAAATCCCCGCCTTATCTTAGCTCATTGGTCACCATAGCAACACCCACCCGTAGTCTGCGCTCCAGCAGGTATATCTCACTGGTCATCCCCAAAGCCAACACCTCCTTTGGCCGCAATTCCTTCCAGTTCTCTGCTGCCAATGACTGGAACAAATTGCAAAAATCTCTGAAGCTGGAGACACTTATCTCCCTCACTAACTTTAAGCATCAGTTGTCAGAGCACCTTACCGATCACTGCACCTGTACACAGCCCATCTGAAATTAGCCCGCCCAACTACCTCATCCCTATATTGTTATTTATTTTGCTCATTTGTACCCCAGTATCTCTATTTGCACATCATCTCTTGCACATCTATCATTCCAGTGTTAATACTAATTGTAATTATTTTGCACTATAGCCTATTTATTGCCTTACCTCCATAACTTGCTACATTTGCACACACTGTATATATATGTATTTCTGTTGTATTTTTGACTTTGTTTTGTTTTACCCCATATGTAACTCTGTGTTGTTGTTTTTATCGCACTGCTTTGCTTTATCTTGGCCAGGTTGCAGTTGTAAATGAGAACTTGTTCTCAACTGGTTTACCTGGTTAAATAAAGGTGAAATAAAAAAAATAAAAAAAATATCTCAGACTCCCGATCTTAATCTTTTATTTTTATTGGCCAGTCTGAGATATAGCTTTTTCTTTGCAACTCTGCCTACAAGGTCAGCATCCCGGAGTCGCCTCTTCACTGTTGAGACGTTGAGACTGGTGTTTTGCGGGTACTATTGAATGAAGCTGCCAGTTGAGGACCTGTAAGGTGCCTGTTTCTCAAACTAGACACTCTAATGTATTTGTCCTCTTGCTCAGTTGTGCACCGGGGCCTCCCACTCCTCTTTCTATTCTGGTTAGAGCCAGTTTGCGCTGTTCTGTGAAGGGAGTAGTACACAGCGTTGTACGAGATCTTCAGTTTCTTGGCAATTTCTCGCATGGAATAGTCTTAATTTCTCAGAACAAGAATAGACTGACAAGTTTCAGAAGAAAGTTATTTGTTTCTGGCCATTTTAGCCTGTAATCGAACCCACAATTGCTGATGCTCCAGATACTCAACTAGTCTCAAGAAGGCCAGTTTTATTGTGTCACGATCGTCAGGGAGAGACCAATGCGCAGCGTTGAAGGTGAACATATTTATATTTATTAGGGTATGATCACACGATCAAAATAACAGACGAAAACGTGATGTCTCTGGTTACATAAACAAACCAAATAAGAACAAGAAACCACAAACACAAAGTGAAAGACAGACAGTTAAATATGGCTCCCAATCAGAGACAACCAGCTGACACTCGTTGCCTCTGATTGGGAGTCACTCAGGCTAACATAGAAATACAAACATAGAATTACACACCCTGGCTCAACATAACAGTGTCCCCAGAGCCAGGGCGTGACAGTACCCCCCCCTAAAGGCGCGGACTCCGACCGCGCCAACTAAATACCACAGGGGAGGGACTGGGTGGGCACTCCGCCTTGGCGGCGGATCCGGCTCGGGCCTGATCCCCACTCCCTCTCCAACCCCCAAAGTACCCCCTGGTCCGGTCTGGCCCCGCTGGCCGGAGCTGGACTGCACACTGATGGAGCGGATTGCTCTAGCTCCGGCGTAACGCATCTGACCGGTGCCGGACCAGGCACCAGTGGAACAGGCACGGGCCGTGCCGGACCGACGACGCACACCACTGGCTTGGTGTGGGGAACAGGCACGGGCCTTGCTGGACTGACGACGCACACCACTGGCTTGGTGTGGGGAGCAGGAGCGGGCCGGACAGGGCTGACGAAACGCACCACTGACTTGGTGCGGGGAGCAGGCCGGGCCGAGCTGGCGACACGCACCGTAGACTTGGTGCGGGGAGCAGGAACGGGCCGAGCCGGGCTGACGAAACGCACCACAGACTTGGTGCGGGGAGCAGGAATGGGCCGGACTGGGCTGGCGACGCACACCACAGACTTGGTGCGGAGAGCAGGAACAGGCCGGACAGGGCTGACGAAACGCACCACAGACTTGGTGCGGGGAGCAGGAATGGGCCGAGCCGGGCTGACGAAGCGCACCACTTACTTGGTGCGGGGAGCAGGAACAGACCGGACCGTACTGGGGACACACACCACTGGCCCTACATCGGGATCTGGAACGGGCCGGACCGGACTGGTAACACACCCCAGTACCTCTTGCCGTGCCTCTCCACCTTCCATCCCCTCTTCGACCAGTGGCCCCCGTAACCTGGCGGCCTCCTCTGCCAACCCGCTGGACCGCTCTATCGCGGCCTCCTGCTGCCCCGACGTCGTGAGCCCCCCCCTAAAAAATTTCTGGGGGTCTCTCCTCCCCGTGGGCTAGGCCTCTATCGTTCTCGCCCAACTCTCGCTCTTCTGTCTCCAACTCCCGCTATTCAGCTCCTCAATGGGCTTGACCCAGTCGAAGCTCTTCCTCAACTGTTCCCAAGTCCACCCTCTCTGCTCCTCACTAGGCTTGACCCAGTCGAGGTTGCCACGGAGATCTGCTAGCGATGGCTCCTGGACACGCTGCTTGGTCCGGTTTTGGTGGTTTCTTCTGTCACGATCGTCAGGGAGAGACCAATGCGCAGCGTTGAAGGTGAACATATTTATATTTATTAGGGTATGATCACACGATCAAAATAACAGACGAAAACGTGATGTCTCTGGTTACATAAACAAACCAAATAAGAACAAGAAACCACAAACACAAAGTGAAAGACAGACAGTTAAATATGGCTCCCAATCAGAGACAACCAGCTGACACTCGTTGCCTCTGATTGGGAGTCACTCAGGCCAACATAGAAATACAAACATAGAATTACACACCCTGGCTCAACATAACAGTGTCCCCAGAGCCAGGGCGTGACATATTGCTTCTTTAATCAGCACAACAGTTTTCAGCTGTGCTAACATAATTGCAAAAGGGTTTCCTAATGATCAATTAGCCTTTTAAAATGATAAACTTGGATTAGCAAACACAACGTGCCATTGGAACACAGGACTGATGGTTGCTGATAATGGGCCTCTGTACGCCTATGTAGATATTCCATTAAAGATCAGACGTTTCCAGATATAATAGCCATTTACAACATTAACAATGTCTACACTGTATTTCTGATCAATTTTATGTTATTTTAATGGTACATTTTTTTTGCTTTTCTTTCGAAAACAATGACATTTCTAAGTGACCCCAAACTTTTGAACGGTAGTGTACATCAGATTTCCAGAGTGGACTCTGCTTTTTTGAGTACCAACAACAATATTGTATGAGCACCACCAACACAATGAATGGGAAAATGGATTCAAAGGGAACTCACTCTGCTGTTGACTTGCTGAACGTGCAAGCCTAAAGGAGGACTGTGATTGGTTAATGACCTATAATCTCAATGTCTATGTATAAAATGGGTCATACTATTAAAAGTACCAGAGAGCCCTATCTGGAAATTTGTCGTGTTTGAAGAGTATATTGTTACAATTAATAGGTCTAAAAATACGTTTAGAGATATAAATATATGTTTTTTTAAATGTTTTATAAATTAATGTGAAAATGTGTATTTCAGAATGTAGACATACTCCATATTTGAGAGAACCCTATAAGGAGTATAATGACACCAAGATATTGGCTGTATCATGTACGGTTCACAGATCATAGAGTCTTACAGGAGGCATGTACACTGTATAGATCTAAAAAGGGCCTAAAATTGTCAATTTCATCATGATTTTCTCAAAAATGGTTTGTGATACAAACGTAAAAAGCATGTTAAACATCCTTCCTCCCAATGAAGTTCCTATGTGAGAATTGCCTGAACAATCTGAGATACCAAAAATATTTTCCTCTCCCGCTAGCATTGATATACAGTATATGGTCACTCACACTGATATCTACATGAAGCTCACTACACAGATAGCAATTTATCTGTTTCTAATCTATACATTTTAAAAGAAGTCTTGCTGACCAAAGTTAGTGAAGAATGTAATTGCCCTTGAGGGTCAATAACATGTTGAGCATAATATAAAAATAACTCATAGTGGACATCGATCTATCATCCTCATATCAATGATAGATGAAAGACCATAACAAGCGTGTTATCGCCACTACGTAAAACACTACTGATGAAACATGATAAAGGGGAAGACCAACTCTTTCCAGAACACATTCATCTGGGTTCAAAGGTTGGTGCTTCCTGTTTGAGCAAGACTCTCCGGAGTCTCCTCTCTGGCGGCCAGGCAGCAGCTTTTTCTTAAAGACATATTAATCTCCCTTTTGTGCCAGAAGAGGTGAGAGTTGGGCTTTTTGTCTTATC
Organism: Coregonus clupeaformis; assembly: GCF_020615455.1. Lineage (NCBI taxonomy): Eukaryota > Metazoa > Chordata > Actinopteri > Salmoniformes > Salmonidae > Coregonus > Coregonus clupeaformis. Next base: position 35,090,102 of record NC_059212.1, read on the forward strand.
TCAGAAGGGCATGGACCTCAGCCAAGCCTGTCCTAGGGTGAGGGAGGGCTTCCTATTTTCACACCCCAAAGCACCTGCTCTCGTTGGGCCGTGACGGGGACAGGGAGCGCCACTGGAGAGAACAATGGAGACAGGGCCTCTTTCCATACAGACACTGCTCATTGCTACCAGCGTGAAGTAACTGGCCGTCTGTCACTCAAACACATGACAGGTCAACCTAACTCACCCCCCGCACCCACACCCCCAACACCCACACCCCCAACTCCAATGCTTCTCGAGACACACCCATAGTAAGAGCTGTGCCCTGTGCCAGTCTGACATTCACACGTACACTCTTTCCTTTCTTTTCAGGAAATGCCTGAGCATCGAAGAGTGGTGATTCAGAGTGTTATGCAACGTGAGAGCTGATATGGAGCTGTCAAATTAGAGTACAACCTTCCGTCCATTCTTGCAATCTCTGTCTTTCTCCTATTTCTTTTGTATAGTTTATGAATAATACTTTATTCTCAGACAGCTGATCAACTACAGTGTGACTTTTTGTCAGGCAGATGAGATTTTCCCAGACATCTTGAACAGAGACGACAATGCATTTCATATCTATGGAAAGCCCTGGCGGCCAGTCAAGAATTTTATAGGAGTAGTTACACAGGTTGTTAACAGGGAGTCCACATGATGAGATTGTAAATCATGAAAACCCCAAAATGTCACATACACATATCCCACCCTTCCCTGTTCACCCCAAAAAATGAAATAAGCTGTCCATCACATCATTATGGCACAGGAACTTAACAAAGACACGTATAGACTTAAGCAGTACAAGTCAGCAATACCTACTAAAACTGCACTTTCTGTACGGAAAAAGAGAAAGAATGCTGTCCTAGATTGTTGAAGCAGAAAGTTCCGATATTCTACTGATGGAATGCCTCTCTGCTCTCTAGGGCCCCCACAAGGCAGGGCAGGGCACAGCAGGCCAATAGAGTTAAACAGGCCGAAAACAGTCTCAACCATGTCCTGAGTTGCTATGCAATTAACATGCTGCAACAGTGATTATTACCTTACTTATGAAAACACATAATGGATCTCACAGGTTTACCAAAATAGCCCACGGAAAAATGATAGCTCCCTGACACTTTAACTGGAATCTGATTTCTTAATGTCATCAAATAAAAAAACATAATCTTTCCAAATCAGTAAATAATATTTGTACAGGGGACTTCCTAGTTGCTATGAATGTATCAGTTACTTGCATAATCAAACATAACTCAATAATAAGACACATCAGTATATTTACGATCTCCCTGTCTGGCTCATCAATAAACCATCAGGCAGATTTATGATGATGCTTATAAGTCACAGTGCTGTTAATCACCAAGTAATATCCCGATAAGCCTGAGCAGACCAAATAACCTGCTGTGCCAATAATATCACTGTAAGTTATGATGTGCCAAAGTACTTTTGCATAGATGGACAAGTTGGAAGCCTCCCAATCACATGCTGTACACTGTGGGGAGTTCCATGTTTCCCAATCCCAATTACAGCACGTCACTAAATGTGTCTTTCTAGATCTTTAGGTCACCACATGTGTCTTTCTAGGTCTGTAGGTCACCACATGTGTCTTTCTAGGTCTGTAGGTCACCACATGTGTCTTTCTAGGTCTGTAGGTCACCACATGTGTCTTTCTAGGTCAGTAGGTCACCACATGTGTCTTTCTAGGTCAGGGCAGCAGCAACATAAGTTCAGAACTTAAGACATTCCGACAGTACTATGACTTCTCATACAGACACAAGGCCAGGCCACACCCCTTATGATCCAATAACCCCCTTCACAGGAGTAGGAAATGATTTAGCTGTCGCTCCTCTTGATAAATACATACCGGTACTGTACTAAAACGAGGGGGTGGAGGAGGTGGGGGGTTGGGGGGTATGAGACACCTGAAGCAGTGCAACCGAGGAGACAGGTCGACTTGGCGATGCCTCACGTAGCACCTCGTTTATCTGTGCGGAAGTGAGGACAGATCAATCTCAGTTTTTTATGGTGACTCTATCATCGGGAGCAGGAGACAGAGTGATGAATACTATCCCCTATCGCCTGGAACTGGGACCATGGAGTATGGTAGTTACATTTGACCGCTTAGCCACCTCACATTATCCATCAAGAACCAGATATGAAAAGGCTTTGAGTTTAAGAAAATGGAATGTAACTCAGGCTTATCAATAAAATATGCAAAGGGTTCAAATGGTCTTCCATTGCAGATATGCGAGGTCTACAAAAGCCTTAATGTAGAGGAAAGACCAGACTGTGGTGCCCCACAGGGGATGATGCAGTCCAGAATCTTTATTCACCATACAAAAAAGGATAAGATCACAGAGAGTCCTTACAGTAAATCATGATTGATTCATACAGGTCAACCAGGGGGAAGGGAAGACATGGGACCATGTCCATATACTGTAGATAGAGTCCTGTGGCAGCTGCTGAGGGCAGGCTCCCAAAACGTAATTGGACGTGCTAGACAACTGTTATCTGAATTTGCGTAAAACAGAGTGAAAATGAAACATTGTTGCTCTTCTAAATTCGCACACTTTAGCTTGAGAGAAAGGTTGGTTGGAGAATGAGAGAGGTACTTATTCAATTATCAGCCCAAGGCAAGCGCCAAACACAAGGCTAGGCAGTACATCACCATGCAGACTCCAGTTCCTACCTCCAGGCAAACACTGAACGTGCACTATGTCAGCCAGCCTACCTGCACCACTGACAGCTTTAGTGCTGTTAGATATAGTAGTATCTTTCTTAGTTTCCCTGATTAAGATATTACAGATCCCACAAATAACACTGATAACATCGAAACTATCGGAATGATCAGAAACGTATCTTAGATAAAGGACATGTTAGGGGACAAAAGTTGGTAATAACATTGACATTAAAATATGAGACAAAGTGTACATTGTTCACACCTACTACTTGATTCAAATTCAGTGGCAGGTAGTGACTCTTCATACCAACTCCGAAACATGCCAAGATGGGTCTGGATGAAGAAGAGTGGAAGAAGGGTTGTCCATGTGCAGACTGAAGTGACAATCAATAACTGAGTTTGTTTTTAAACATCACTCAACACAAAGGCAAGAGTTCTGAATTTCCCTACAACATGGAACTACCAAGACAATGGAGAGAGAAACCTCTCCTAACCTTTAAAACCTGGCACCAGAACCTGTACCCAAAGCCACACATCACTCAAGACCCATTAAAACAACAACTTCTCTATGTGATGAAATCTTTCTGGCAGAGGCAATGCAGCAGCAGATAACATATTTCATCTCCGATTGTCAGTGATAATTTGATGAATGGATCAGACTTTTTATCAGTTTGCAGTATGTATGCCAGTAAAGTCCTCCGTTTTGATAGGTATCGCTGATAAGAAGAGTTTAAAAACAACAGCCTATAATACTAAATTGTAATTATTTTGTACTATGGCCTATTTATTGCCTTACCTCCATAACTTACTACATTTGCACACACTGTATATAGATTTTCTATTTTCTATTGTGTTATTGACTGTACATTTTTGTTTATTCCATGTAACTCTGTGTTGTTGTTGTTTTTATCGCACTGCTTTGCTTTATCTTGGCCAGGTCGCAGTTGCAAATGAGAACTTGTTCTCAACTGGCTGACCTGGTTAAATAAAGGTGAAATAGATAAATAAAGTGGTGATGTCAGGCATATCCTTCAATGGGAATATTTGATTTTTTCAAGAACAAAACTGGACATAAGCCATTCGGTATAGGAAGTAATAATAATTTAGATGATTTTGAATAAATACTTTCAAATAACTGAATATTCATTTTAACGACGTCGACACATCATCTCACATTTGCAACAGAAGAACACAAACTAATCCAAAAGGACAATTGCGAACGGTGAATGGCGATTGGCCCCATGTTCATCTGATCGGTCCGATGAGACAAGTAATAAAGTGTGGTGAGTGCAGGAAGAGATGATAGCAGGTTCGCTAGGTCGCCTGCCTCTTCCTTCTTCCACAGCAGCAGCTGTCAGCCCCGCATGGCTCATGGTTCTCTTCTCTAGGACAGGGGTTGTCCAGCTGTGGACCCTCCCCCTGTCCCCCCTAGCCCCTGACACAGCAGATGTGGTTGGGGATAAGGACCACCGCGGCGGTGAGGGCCCAATGGCCACATCTGGGTCTGATTACACTCAGACAATCCAGCTTTATCAGACAGCTAGATCCACCATCCACACCACTGGCTGTTCCACTCAGTCCCCCACAGTCAAAATCAAATCAAATCAAACTTTATTTGTCACATGCGCATCGTACAACAATACTTACAGTGTGTCAGACACAGAGCTGCTTTGATGGTGACACATTCTACATTCACTAATACCAGGTTAAGATTATGCTTTACTTTTTACTCAGCCCCGCATGGTTCGTGGTACAGGTTCAGGCTTAATCACCCAACATCAGTGCCCGACCTCACAAATGCTCTTGTGGCTGAATGGAAGCAAGTCCCCGCAGCAATGTTCCAACATCCAGTGGAAAGCCTTCCCAGAAGAGTGGAGGCTGTTATAGCAGCAAAGGGTGGACCAACTCCATATTAATGCCCATGATTTTGGAATGAGATGTTTGATGAGCAGGTGTCCACATACTTTTGGTAATGTGGTGTATTAATATATGTACATTAAATCATTTGAAACCACTTCACTACTGTATAATAGCATGCAATTTGGGTTTACTTTATGTACTATGTTAACTCCAGAGATATAGACATATTTCCCTCCCTCCCTCTGCCTCTTTATTTTGACTGACTCTCTCCTCCAGGGAGAGAGATAAATCCCTGTTTGTCAAAAACATATAATGACAGTCTTAATGATATACTGCAGCTACTTTAACTATGTCCCTGAGGACGACTGGCAAACCTCCATCAGGTGTTTCGCAGGGAACAAAACCAATGTGTGTGTGTGTACACATGTAGACTATGTGTGTGTATGTGTGCATATTGAAACAAAGAAGCCTGTTACAGTATCTGCTTACACAATTACCAGAACATACAATTGCTCTTAGCTCTGCATACGACCACCTAAATTCTTTCTGCAATACACACTTTCACAGTTTATGGGAAAAATGTGGCAGTTGCAGATAAAAATCCTAACATCTATAAACAGGGGAGTTTGAGGAAGGATTACTCTGCACACAAGGATCATTCATCGCAGTTTATTTTCCCAGAGTGCCTCTGGTGTTGTCGTCATCCTACCTAGCCAATGAAATCCCCTTGACACTCTGCGCTCTCGACTCCTGTAGTTACATTAGGATTTCTGCAATCACTTCACACAAACAGATACCAGCAGAGGTGGAATTTCACAAATTAACTCCAAGTCCCCTCTTGAATAACAGATATACAGTACCAGTCAAAAGTTTGGACACACCTACTCATTCAAGGATTTTACTTTATTTTTACGATTTTCTTCATTGTAGAATAATAGTGAAGACATCAAAACTATGAAATAACACATATGGAATCATGGAGTAACCAAAAAAGTGTTAAACAAATCAAATTATATTTTATATTTGAAATTCTTCAAAGTAGCCACCCTTTGCCTTGATGACAGCTTTGCACACTCTTGGCATTCTCTCAACCAGCTGTTACTGTAGGCCTAGATTAAATCAGATCAAGCTTTAAACGGTGATAGCCGATAACTGCATAGCTGATGTTTTGGTGGTGTCAGATGTTTAACTGCGTTGGTGCTGTAAAATTGGTGAGCAGCTACTTTTGTGATCATCACAAAGCCACACCCGTCCCACTCGCGTTAGAAGTTCAGAACGACAAAGCGTAGGCCTAGGCTATAAAAGTAATGACGCTCAAATTGATCAAGATGTAGGCCTAGATTACATCACACATTCCAGTGTTCGAACTTGTAAACACGGCTGCATGAGATTCCTACTAATGCGACTCTGTCCAGCAAATGGCAATGTCCACGATAGCTCTCCCGGTAGCCGTTTGTGGATTTGACAGCTCTAATGGGGTTCCTCCGACACCGCCAAACACCTGCTATGCGGGTGTCCCTTTGATCTATGTGGACCAGCCAATCATATTTCTCTGTTTATATTCTTGTATTATAATCTGATATTTCCCTTTTCAGGGGGATCTGGAAAATTGACTTTTATCTTGCTAAATGTAATGTGAGTGAAAAGGAAAAACTTAGCATGGAAAGCAACAAATACGCCGACATTTACCCCAAACTCCCTTTCCCGATTGCAGCAAAATAATAGTATTAGCCAGAGACAAGTGACAATGTCCCTTAGCTTATCATTTGGGACTAGCCTGTTTGACCTCTAGCCATGGTTCTGAGCTATGTCCCTCAACATTTGCCCTGTGGCTGTGTAGGCCCGCCATGCCATGCTGCTCATCGGATGTGGTCTGGCTGGCTGAGGGTCACTACTATCAGCCCCAGGAGGAAGTGGGCAGGGCCTTCTGTCTGGAGCTGTGTGAGAAGTAAATAAACAGATGTAAATGGCAGCAGATGAGCTCCACACTGCCTCCCATCAACAGTGATAGAGGCTTCTTAGGGGGGAGAGGTCGGGGAGGAGGGGAGGATAGCCTCACCTCTGGTTATTGGCAGTGAAGTGATAACAGACCCAAATGTCATTCCTCACACCAACAGCTCCAAGCCAATAAGCATTGGGGTGTTATTCACTTTATTCACGCTATTTCACACTTCTGCCCAATGCTACAACATGATCTAAGAAGATTCAAGTTTGTTGTTGTGTTAACTGATTAGCATTAGTGATCTAACACAAAAATAACTAAGGTGAATATGTTAATTAGCTTTGATACCAGCAACAGGTTTTTCACTCTGCTTTGAAGGATTAGATAAACTAATGGGGGCTTTCACTTTCAACGCTCACAGATACTGCCAAGGACTTTCACCAGAAGGGTCAATCTCTTCCCAATCTCACACACACACTGTCTGTTGCTTATTGCCCAGTATCATTATAGATTAACCTATCAGTGCTTTACATTTGCATGCCCTGATGAAGTGAAGTGATAACTTATGGAGATGTGAGAGGTGCTCTGCAGATCATTCTCAGAACTAAAAAGTTGAGCAGAACATAAATCCAACCTGTAGCTCCTCATCTCTGTAACGGTATTCTAATGTATTCTAATGGACCAGGGCCTGTAACCTCTCAGAGTAGGAGTGCTGATCTAAAATGAACAACAACCAGGCAAGTTTCACAATGAACAATACTTTATTTGAAAAGGTAGGAAATGTCTCTTCAAAATTGGTAGTCCAAAAATGTGCAATGTCTCTCCTCAAAAAAAGCAACTCCTCTTTAAAAAAAGGCCTCTAGCGTAAAATCCATGAATCAACATTTATCTTTATTTCCAACAGTCAATACTCATCCACATGTAGCCTCTGTAGCTGAGTCTACTTGTGGCATCAGTTCCTCCACTTTTAGTTAAGCCTTTTATCCTTAGCTCTCAATTGAAATTCTTTCCCTCCACAGGTTCCAGTCTCCGTGAAGGTAGGGTTCAGGGCCCGGTTTCCCAAAAGCATCTTAAGGCTAAGTTCATTGTTAGAAACATTAAGCTCAATGGTTCTAACGATGAACTTAGCCTTTAGATAATTTTGGGAAATCGGGCCCTGGTCCGTACTCTGGAAGAAGAAGGCAGTGTCAGTATCTGAGTCAGGTAGGTATCAGTTTCCCAGTATGAATTCCCTTTTACTTCTATATATTCAGCACAATGTTAGCTCACGTCCTGCATAATCATAACTTATCCACAGTGCACGAATTACAGAAGATACATTGACCCTTAGATGATAACTTCGAGGGCGAGAGGAAAAGAGTACAAAACTTTAGTTAGTCATTTATTTGTGTTTGGAGCAACGAATGTTCAGAGACAGGGGTGGATATGGGCTCTGTGCATCTTAGGAGCAGGCAGCCATTGGCGAGCTGTGTGTCCCACCGTCGGATGCGAAGAGAGAGGAATTTGTGGAATTTCTTTCCTTCTTAATGCATTTGAGACAATCAGTTATGTTGTGACAAGGTAAGGGTGGTATGCAGAAGATAGCTCTTTTTGGTAAAAGACCAAGTCCATATTATGGCAAGAACAGCTCAAATAAACAAAGAGAAATGACAGTCCATCATTACTTTAAGACATGAAGGTCAGTCAATCCAGAAAATTTCAAGGAAAGTTTCTACAAGTGCAGTCGCAAAAATCATCAAGTGCTATGATGAAACTGGCTCTCATGAGGACCGCTACAGGAGTTACCTCTGCTGCAGATGATAAGTTCATTAGAGTTAACTGCACCTCAGATTGCAGCCTAAATAAATGCTTCACAGAGTTCAAGTAACAGACACATCTGTCACGTTCGTCGTATCGAGTAGACCAAGGCGCAGCGTGTTGAGCGAACATACTTTATTTAATTAAAGTGCACACACGAATAACAAAACAACAAACGATACCGTGACGTCCTAAGTCTAAACACAACCAACTGGAACAAGATCCCACAAACACTAAGGGAAAACCGACAGTTTAAATATGGCTCCCAATCAGAGACAACCAGCCACAGCTGACACTCGTTGCCTCTGATTGGGAGTCACTCAGGCCAACAAAGAAATAAACAAACTAGAACTCCCAACAAAGAAATACAACACATAGAATGAACACACCCTGGCTCAACATATAGAGTCCCAGAGCCAGGGTGTGACAGTACCCCCCCCCCTAAAGGCGCGGACTGCAACCGCGCCTCAACCAGAGCAAAACAGGGGAGGGCTGGGTGGGCATTCCTCCTCGGCGGCGGTTCTGGCTCCGGGCTTGCCCACCACCCTCCAATAATCCCCCCATAGCGCCCCTGGTCCGTTCTGGCCCCGCTGGCTGGAGCTGAACTGGACGTAGCAGGAGCGGTTAGCTTCAGCTCCGTTGTGGAGCAGTTGACCGGTACCTGATTAGGCACCCGTGACCCAGGCACGGGTTGTGCCGGACTGACGACGCGCACCCCTGGCTTGGTGCGTGGAGCAGCAACGGGCTGGATCGGGCTGACGATACGCACCCTGGCGGTGGGCAGAGGCCACACCTGGCTTGGTGCGTAGAGCAGGAACGGGCCTTACCAGGCTGACGACTCGCACCCCTGGCTTGCGCGTGGAGCAGCAACGGGCCGGACCGGCTGACGATGCGCACCCCTGGCTTGGTGCGTGAGCCGAACGGGCCTCACCGACTGACGACTCGCACCCCTGGCTTGGTGCGTGAGCAGCAACGGGCCGGACCGGCTGACGATGCGCACCCCTGGCTGGTGCGTGGGCCGAACGGGCCTCACCGACTGACGACCGCACCCTGGCTTGGTGCGTGGAGCAGCAACGGGCCGACCGGGCTGACGATCGCACGCCGTGGGCCAAGGGCCTCACCGGACTGCCTCGCACCCCTGGCTTGGTGCGTGGAGCAGCAACGGGCTGGACCGGGCTGACGATGCGCACCCCTGGCTTGGTGCGTGGAGCCGGAATGGGCCTTACCGGGCTGACGACTCGCACCCCTGGCTTGGTGCGTGGAGCCGGAACGGGCTTTACCGGGCTGACGACTCGCACTCCTGGCTTGGTGCGTGGAGCAGCAACGGGCTTTACCAGGCTGAAGACTCGCACCCCTGGCTTGGTGCGAGTAGCAGGAACGGGCTGGACCAGGCTGACGACTCGCACCCCTTGCTTGGTGCGAGTGGCAGGAACAGGCCGGGCCGGGCTGGCGACGCGCACCGTAGGCTTGGTGCGAGTGGCAGGAACAGGCCGGGCCGGGCTGGCGACGCGCACCGTAGGCTTGGTGCGAGGGGCAGGAACAGGCCGGGCCGGGCTGGCGACGCACACCGTAGGCTTGGTGCGAGGGGCAGGAACAGGCCGGGCCGGGCTGGCGACGCACACCGTAGGCTTGGTGCGAGGGGCAGGAACAGGCTGGGCCGGGCTGGCGACGCGCACCGTAGGCTTGGTGCGAGTGGCAGGAACAGGCCGGGCCGGGCTGGCGACGCGCACCGTAGGCTTGGTGCGAGGGGCAGGAACAGGCCGGGCCGGGCTGGCGACGCGCACCGTAGGCTTGGTGCGAGTGGCAGGAACAGGCCGGGCCGGGCTGGCGACGCGCACCGTAGGCTTGGTGCGAGTGGCAGGAACAGGCCGGGCCGGGCTGGCGACGCGCACCGTAGGCTTGGTGCGAGTGGCAGGAACAGGCCGGGCCGGACTGGCGACGCACACCTTAGGCTTGGTGCGAGGGGCAGGAACAGGCCGGGCCGGGCTGGCGACGCGCACCGTAGGCTTGGTGCGAGTGGCAGGAACAGGCCGGGCCGGGCTGGCGACGCGCACCGTAGGCTTGGTGCGAGGGGCAGGAACAGGCCGGGCCGGGCTGGCGACACGCACCGTAGGCTTGGTGCGAGTGGCAGGAACAGGCCGGGCCGGGCTGGCGACGCGCACCGTAGGCTTGGTGCGAGGGGCAGGAACAGGCCGGGCCGGGCTGGCGACGCGCACCGTACACTTAGTGCGGGAAGCAGGAACGGGCCGGACCGGACTGGTGACGCACACCACTTGCTTGGTGTGAGGAGCGGGACTGGGTTTCGTCATAACCCTCCGCTCCCTCAGCTGCCTACCGAGTTCCTCTCGCCGTGCCTCAATTCTCACCCTCTCCCTAATCGCCTCCAATAGCTCCACCCTCTGCAACACTAACTCCTGCTCCCTCTGCGCCAATAGCCCCCTTAACCTGGTGGCCTCCTCCATACGCCCCTTTTCTGCCTCCGTCAGCCCCGTCGTCCATGCCCTGTGCCCCCCCCAAAAAATTTTTTGGGGTTGCCTCTCGTCCGTCCGACGCCGACACTGATTACGCCGTTGCTCCTCTCTCCGTCGCGCTTCTACCGTCTCCTTTCCCGGCGCTTCCTCCCATGTTGTGACAAGGTAAGGGTGGTATGCAGAAGATAGCTCTTTTTGGTAAAAGACCAAGTCCATATTATGGCAAGAACAGCTCAAATAAACAAAGAGAAATGACAGTCCATCATTACTTTAAGACATGAAGGTCAGTCAATCCAGAAAATTTCAAGGAAAGTTTCTACAAGTGCAGTCGCAAAAATCATCAAGTGCTATGATGAAACTGGCTCTCATGAGGACCGCTACAGGAGTTACCTCTGCTGCAGATGATAAGTTCATTAGAGTTAACTGCACCTCAGATTGCAGCCTAAATAAATGCTTCACAGAGTTCAAGTAACAGACACATCTGTCACGTTCGTCGATCGAGTAGACCAAGGCGCAGCGTGTTGAGCGAACATACTTTATTTAATTAAAGTGCACACACGAATAACAAAACAACAAACGATACCGTGACGTCCTAAGTCTAAACACAACCAACTGGAACAAGATCCCACAAACACTAAGGGAAAACCGACAGTTTAAATATGGCTCCCAATCAGAGACAACCAGCCACAGCTGACACTCGTTGCCTCTGATTGGGAGTCACTCAGGCCAACAAAGAAATAAACAAACTAGAACTCCCAACAAAGAAATACAACACATACAATGAACACACCCTGGCTCAACATATAGAGTCCCAGAGCCAGGGTGTGACAGTACCCCCCCCCTAAAGGCGCGGACTGCAACCGCGCCTCAACCAGAGCAAAACAGGGGAGGGCTGGGTGGGCATTCCTCCTCGGCGGCGGTTCTGGCTCCGGGCTTGCCCACCACCCTCCAATAATCCCCCCATAGCGCCCCTGGTCCGTTCTGGCCCCGCTGGCTGGAGCTGAACTGGACGTAGCAGGAGCGGTTAGCTTCAGCTCCGTTGTGGAGCAGTTGACCGGTACCTGATTAGGCACCCGTGACCCAGGCACGGGTTGTGCCGGACTGACGACGCGCACCCCTGGCTTGGTGCGTGGAGCAGCAACGGGCCGGATCGGGCTGACGATACGCACCCCTGGCTTGGTGCGTGGAGCAGGAACGGACCGGACCGGGCTGACGATACGCACACCTGGCTTGGTGCGTAGAGCAGGAACGGGCCTTACCAGGCTGACGACTCGCACCCCTGGCTTGGTGCGTGGAGCAGCAACGGGCCGGACCGGGCTGACGATGCGCACCCCTGGCTTGGTGCGTGGAGCCGGAACGGGCCTCACCGGACTGACGACTCGCACCCCTGGCTTGGTGCGTGGAGCAGCAACGGGCCGGACCGGGCTGACGATGCGCACCCTTGGCTTGGTGCGTGGAGCCGGACGGGCCTCACCGGACTGGACGACTCGCACCCCTGGCTTGTGCGTGGAGCAGCAACGGGCCGGACCGGGCTGACGATGCGCACCCTGGCTTGGTGCGTGGAGCCGGAATGGGCCTTACCGGGCTGACAACTCGCACCCCTGGCTTGGTGCGTGGAGCCGGAACGGGCTTTACCGGGCTGACGACTCGCACTCCTGGCTTGGTGCGTGGAGCAGCAACGGGCTTTACCAGGCTGAAGACTCGCACCCCTGGCTTGGTGCGAGTAGCAGGAACGGGCTGGACCAGGCTGACGACTCGCACCCCTTGCTTGGTGCGAGTGGCAGGAACAGGCCGGGCCGGGCTGGCGACGCGCACCGTAGGCTTGGTGCGAGTGGCAGGAACAGGCCGGGCCGGGCTGGCGACGCGCACCGTAGGCTTGGTGCGAGGGGCAGGAACAGGCCGGGCCGGGCTGGCGACGCACACCGTAGGCTTGGTGCGAGGGGCAGGAACAGGCCGGGCCGGGCTGGCGACGCACACCGTAGGCTTGGTGCGAGGGGCAGGAACAGGCCGGGCCGGGCTGGCGACGCGCACCGTAGGCTTGGTGCGAGGGGCAGGAACAGGCCGGGCCGGGCTGGCGACGCGCACCGTAGGCTTGGTGCGAGTGGCAGGAACAGGCCGGGCCGGGCTGGCGACGCGCACCGTAGGCTTGGTGCGAGTGGCAGGAACGGGCCGGGCTGGCGACGCGCACCGTAGGCTTGGTGCGAGTGGCAGGAACAGGCCGGGCCGGACTGGCGACGCACACCTTAGGCTTGGTGCGAGGGGCAGGAACAGGCCGGGCCGGGCTGGCGACGCGCACCGTAGGCTTGGTGCGAGTGGCAGGAACAGGCCGGGCCGGGCTGGCGACGCGCACCGTAGGCTTGGTGCGAGGGGCAGGAACAGGCCGGGCCGGGCTGGCGACGCGCACCGTACACTTAGTGCGGGAAGCAGGAACGGGCCGGACCGGACTGGTGACGCACACCACTTGCTTGGTGTGAGGAGCGGGACTGGGTTGTGGGATCCCACAAACACTAAGGGAAAACAGACAGTTTAAATATGGCTCCCAATCAGAGACAACCAGCCACAGCTGACACTCGTTGCCTCTGATTGGGAGTCACTCAGGTGGCGAATCGCATCTCTGCATGTCTGGCAGACATATCAGTATGGATGACGGATCACCACCTCAAGCTGAACCCTGGCAAGACGGAGCTGCTCTTCCTCCCGGGGAAGGACTGCCCGTTCCATGATCTCGCCATCACGGTTGACAACTCCGTTGTGTCCTCCTCCCAGAGTGCGAAGAGCCTTGGCATGACCCTGGACAACACCCTGTCGTTCTCCGCTAACATCAAGGCGGTGACCCGATCCTGCAGGTTCATGCTCTACAACATTCGGAGAGTACGACCCTGCCTTACACAGGAAGCGGCACAGGTCCTAATCCAGGCACTTGTCATCTCCCGTCTGGATTACTGCAACTCGCTGTTGGCTGGCCTCCCTGCCTGTGCCATTAAACCCCTACAACTCATCCAGAATGCCGCAGCCCGTCTGGTGTTCAACCTTCCCAAGTTCTCTCGTCACCCCCCTCCTCCGCACACTCCACTGGCTTCCAGTTGAGGCTCGCATCCGTTACAAGACCATGGTGCTTGCCTATGGAGCAGTGAGGGGAACGGCACCTCCGTACCTTCGGGCTCTGATCAGTCCCTACACCCAAACGAGGGCATTGCGTTCATCCACCTCTGGCCTGCTGGCTCCCTTCCTCTGCGGAAGCATAGTTCCCGCTCAGCCCAGTCAAAACTGTTCGCTGCTCTGGCACCCCAATGGTGGAACAAGCTCCCTCACGACGCCAGGACAGCGGAGTCACTCACCACCTTCCGGAAACATTTGAAACCCCACCTCTTTAAAGAATACCTGGGATAGGATAAAGTAATCCTTCCACCACCCCCCCCCAAAAAAAAAAAAAAAAAAAAGTGTAAAGTGGTTATCCCACTGGCTATAGGTTGAATGCACCAATTTGTAAGTCGCTCTGGATAAGAGCGTCTGCTAAATGACGTAAATGTGCCCTTGAGCAAGGCACTTAACCCTAATTGCTCCTGTAAGTCGCTCTGGATAAGAGCGTCTGCTAAATGACTAAAATGTAAATGTAAATGTAAACAAAGAAATAAACAAACTAGAACTCCCAACAAAGAAATACAACACATAGAATGAACACACCCTGGCTCAACATATAGAATCCCAGAGCCAGGGTGTGACAACATCTCAACATCAACTGTTCAGAGAAGACTACATGAATCAGGCATTCATGGTCGAATTGCTGCAAAGAATCCACTTTTAAAGTACACCAATAAGAAGAGACTTGCTTGGGTTAAGAAACAAGAACAATGGACATTAGGCCGGTGGAAATCTGTCCTTTGGTCTGATGAGTCCAAATTTGAGATTTTTGGTTCCAAGCGCCATGTCTTTGTGAGACGCAAGGTGAACAGATGATCTCCGCATGTGTGGTTCCCACCGTGAAGCATGAAGGAGGAGGTGTGATGTTGTGGGGGTGCTTTGCTGGTGATACTGTCAGTGATTTATTTAGAATTAAAGGCACAATTAACCAGCATAGCTACCATAGCATTCTGCAGCGATAAGCCATCCCAGCTGGTTTGCACTTAGTGGGACAATTACATGTTTTTCAATAGGACAATGACCCAAAACACACATCCAGGCTGTGTAAGGGCTATTTAACCAAGGAGAGTGATGGAGTACTGCATCAGATGACCTGGTCTCCACAATCACCCGATCTCAACCCAATTGAGATGGTTTGGGATGAGTTGGACCGCAGAGTGAAGGAAAAGCAGCCAACAAGTGCTCAGCACATGTAGGAACTCCTTCAAGACTGTTGGAAAAGCATTCCTCATGAAGCTGGTTGAGAAAATGCCAAGAGTGTGCAAAGCTGTCGTCAAGGCAAATAGTGGCTACTTTGAAGAATCTAAAATCTAAAATATATTTGGATTTGTTTAACACTTTTTTGGTTACTACATGATTCCATATGTGTTATTTCATAGTTTTGATGTCTTCACTATCATTATACAAGGTAGAAAATAGTACAAATAAAGAAAAACCCTTGAATGAGTAGGTGTGTCCAAGAATTTGACTGGTACTGTATATCATCTTATTCATTACATCTAAAAAGTAAAACTGATTTTAGACTAGCACTCTTACTCTGAGATGCTTTATGAGTCCCGGCTCTGGGCCCGGTTTCTCAAAAGCACCTTAAGGCTAAGTTAATCGTTAGAACATTCGTAGATTTTTGATGTACCGATTCCATGGCATATTGTTTATGAACTGATACACAAAACGACGCCGGATTCAAAACTTAGAATTTTTCAATGTAAATTATTATACAAAATTCTTGCTACCAATATAATGTTATTTATGTGGGGGATACAATCTTCCCAGCTCTGAAGATTTTGCTGCGAAGAGACAGAATCATTAGATCATTTGTTTTGGTACTGTCCAATTGTAGCTTGTTTTTGGTCACAGGTCCAGGAATGGCTGAAGGATTGCAATATTTACCTGGAGCTAACCCTGCAGATAGCACTACTGGGTGATCTGAAAAGTCATAGTCAATCGATCAATAATATAATAACACTTTTAGCAAAAATGTTTATTTTCAATTTACAATCTGTAGAAACAATGAGAATAGAAGGGTTCAGAACCTTTGTGAAACATCACAGCACAGTAAAAAAATATATGGCAAATAAAAATCCAATATGGATGGTGTTAAGAGAAAGATGGGAGGTGTTGAATGGAGCTGAATGATGGGACTAATAACAACTAACAACAACTAATAACAACAAGATAACTAATGTAAAGCATATTGTGTCCATAATAAGTATATAGGTTATAGGTTGAACGCTTTTGTGAAAGAGCACAGTTAGAAAGATATGGCATATAGAAGCAAACCGGATGGATATCATGAAAATGATTGGAGAGGTTGAGGGTAGAGGAAGTTCAGGAGTAAAAACAAACAAAATGTAACTATTGTAAAATTGACTGTGTCCATAAAATATATAAGCTGGAAGTCGATGTCTAAGCGTTGTTGTTCACTAGTTTACTCCAATTAGGGAAGGGGTGGTGGGGTTGGAAAGTAATAAAGGGAAATATATATTTTTTAAAGGATATATATATATATATATATATATATATATATATATATATATATATATATATATATATATATATATATGTATATGTATTTATATGTATGTGTATATGTATGTGTATGTATGTATATGTAATTTATTTGCGAGAAAAAAATAACATATGGGGGATTGGAAGTGATGCAGACAATCACATTGATGGAAGTTACAATCTATCTGTAATATTAAAGCTGATCTACCACCCAACCAAAAAAGAAAAACATTAGTAGGAGCATCGTTAAATCTCCAAGCTGTTTCCTAAAACCATTGTTATTAGCGAAGTGCATCGTTAGATGTAGAAGTATTCAGACCCCTTGACTTTTTCCACATTTTCTTCTGTTACAGCCTTTTTTCTAAAATTGATTAAATAGTTTTTTTCCCCTCATCAATCTACACACAATACCCCATAATGACAAAGCAAAAACAGGTTTCTAGACATTTTTGAAAAGGTATTAAAAATAAAACACTGAAATATTACATTTACATAAGTATTCAGACCCTTTACTCAGTACTTTGTTGAAGCACCTTTGGCAGCGATTACAGCCTTGAGTCTTCTCGGATATGACGCTACAAGTTTGGCACACGTGTTTTTGGGGAGTTTCTGAAATTCTTCTCTGCAAATCCTATCAAGCTCTGTTAGGTTGGACTGCACAGCTTTTTTCAGGTCTCTCCAGAGATGTTAGATCGGGTTGAAGTCCGGGCTCTGGCTGGGCCACTCAAGGACATTCAAAGACTTGTCCCGAAGCCACTCATGTGTTGTCTTGGCTGTGTGCTTTGGGTCGTGTTGGAAGGTGAACCTTCACCCCAGTCTGAGGTCCTGAGCGCTCTGGAGCAGGTTTTCATCAAGAATCTCTCTGTACTTTGCTCCGTTCATCTTTCCTTAGATCCTGACTAGTCTCCCTGCCGCTGAAAAACATCCCCACAGCATGATGCTGCCACCGCCATGCTTCACGGTAGGGATGGTGCCAGGTTTCCTCCAGATGTGACTCTTGGCATTCAGGTTAAAGAGTTCAATCTTGGTTTCATCAGACCAGAGAATCTTGTTTCTTATGGTCAGAGTCCTTTAGGTGCTTTTTGGCAAACTCGAAGCGGGCTGTCATGAGCCTTATACAGAGGAGTGGCTTCCGTCTGGCCACTCTACCATACAGGCCTGATTGGTGGAGTGCTGCAGAGATGGTTGTCCTTCTGGAAGGTTCTCCCATCTCCACAGAGGAACTCTGGAGCTCTGTCAGAGTGACCATCAGATACTTGGTCACCTCCCTGACCAAGGACCTTCTCCCCCGATTGCTCAGTTTGGCCAGGCGGCCAGCTCTAGAAAGACTCTTGGTGGTTCCAAACTTCTTCCATTTAAGAATGATGGAGGCCACAGTGTTCTTGGGGACCTTCAATGCTGCAGAAATTGTTTGGTTCCCTTCCCCAGATCTGTGCCTCGAAAAACGATCCTGTCTCGGAGCTCTACGGACAATTCCTTCGACCTCATGGCTTGTTTTTTGCACATGCACTGTCAACTGTGGGACCTTATATAGACAGGTGTGTGCCTTTCCAAATTATGTCCAATCAATTGAATTTACCACAGGTGGACTCCAATCAAGTTGTAGATACATCTCAAGGATGATCAATGGAAACAGGATGCACCTGAGCTCAATTTCGAGTCTCATAGCAAAGGGTCTGAATACTTATGTAAATAAGGTATTTCTGTTTGATATTTATAATATATTAGCAAAAATGTCAAAAACCTGTTTTCGCTTTGACATTATGGGGTATTGTGTGTAGATTGATGAGGAAAAAAATTAATTGAATCAATTTTACAATAAGGCTGTAACGTAACAAAATGTGGGAAAATGGAAGGGGTCTGAATACTTTCCGAATGCACTGTATACACAAGATCACTGTTAAACATAGAATCACATGGTTCGTCCATCTCTCTGTGACCATCACTAACTTTAGAACAAAGTTGACTACAAATACAAAGTTGCCAATGTCTTTGCAATTGATTCAAACAAGCAAAGTATAAATATATGCTTCAAATGAAAACCAAGCTGACTGCATTAAATTATAAACAGTAAGCTACAAGCCTATTTAACTCAAATACATTTTATATTTAATTAATTGGTTTCAATTTTGCTACTTGTAGGCTACTGTCTGTAATTTGTCTCAACATATTTCATGATGTGTAGCCTAACATGTGCACAATGAACTCGTGATTTAGTGCAATTTCATTGGATAAGCATTTGAATAAGACACCTTAATATTTGCAACCATAGGTGGTAATATCTCTCTAGGAGCTGATCCGTCATTAGTATTGTGAAATAATTATAATGTTAAGGAAAGATTTGAATGGAGAAAGCTGATCCGAGAGCAGCACTCCTATCAGTATCGACAGATGCTCCAACGACTCACTAAGCATGTTACATCTTTGGCTGTTGTAGGAAAGATTCATCCTTAAAACACTCCTAAGCCTAAATTCCATCGCTATTGGGAAACTGGGCCCTGGTCATTTCTACTAAAGCAAACAGATTAGAATAATTCACTCTCTAGACAGGTGAGAATAATTCATCAGGACCTGCTGCTGCCAATTGGCCACTGTAGTCGCTTCTTCACTTCTAAATTTTATCACCAAGGCAACCCAGTTGGTCAGGTTAGCCCTCCCTTCAACATGTTTGTGAGTGTTGTAATAAGGGGGCGGAGTGGTGGAGTTAGGTGTCTGTGGGGGGCAGAGTGAGGAGGTGAGGGGTCTGGGTTGGGGTGTGGTGGGGGGCTAATTAGAAGCCATTCTTCAACTCCAGGGCCAAATGGAGCAATTATCTGGCCCACCTCCTACAGTACCTTCAGAAAGTATTCACACCCCTTGACCTTTTTTTGTGTCACTGGCCTACACACAATACCCCATAATGTCAAAGTGGAATTATGTTTAGAGACTTTTTTACAAATTAATTAAACATGAAAAGCTGAAATGTCTTGAGTCAATAAGTATTCAACCCCTTTGTTATGCCAAGCCTAAATAAGTTCAGGAGTAAAAATGTGCTTAACAAGTCACAGCATTTTCATGGACTCACTCTGTGTGCAATAATAGTGTACCCCACACATACAATTATCTGTAAGATCCCTCAGTCAAGCAGTTAATTTCAAACACAGTTTCAACCACAAAGACCAGGGAGGTTTCCAATGCCTTGCAAAGGGCACCTATTGGTAAATGGGTAAACATTTAAAAAGCTGATGTTGAATATCCCTTTAAGCATGGTGAAGTTATTAAGTACACTTTGGATGGTGTATCAATACACCCAGTCACTACAAAGATACAGGCGTCCTTCCTAACTCAGCTTTTTTTATGATAAAAATAAATGGAATAGAGCTAAGCACAGGCAAAATCCTGAAGGAAAACCTGTTTGTCTGCTTTCCAACAGACACTGGAAGACAAATTTACCTTTCAGCAGGACAATAATCTAAAACACAAGGCCAAATATACACTGGAGTTGCTTACCAAGACAACATTAAATGTTCCTGAGTGGCCTAGTTACAGTTTTGACTTAAATCGGTTTGAAAATCTATGGCAAGACTTGTAAATGGCTGTCTAGTAATGATCAACAACCAACTCGACAGAGCTTGAATAATTTTTTATAGAATGATGTACAAATATTGTACAATGCACGTGTGCAAAGCTGTTAGAGACTTACCCAGAAAGACTCACAGCTGTAATCGCTCCCAATGGTGATACTAACATCTATTGACTCAGGGGTGTGAATACTTATGTAAATGAGATATTTCTGTATTTCATATTCAATAAATTTGCAAAAATTTATAAAAACATGTTTTCACTTTCTCAGTATGTGTATTGTGTGTAGATGGATGATATTTTTTTTAGTTAATCCTTTTTTTATTCAGGCTGTAACGCAACAAAATGTAGAATAAGTAAAGGGGTATAAATACTTTCTGAAGGTGCTGTAGATAGTTCCCCCCATTCATCTTTCACTGTCAGGGTCTCACTCCCAGCCCACCAGGCAGCTAGTCCACCACTGTGGGCTGTGTGGGCTGGTTGAGGTCTGGGGGCTTACACCCCCAACACACACACACAAGTGCGTAACTCACACACAAACACACACACACCACTCTCCTACTCCCTCTCCCTGTGGGCTACTCCCTCCCCATGGTCTCCTAGCAACGACCAACATGGTGGATCACCTGGTCGGGTGGGTGATAACTTCTCCCGTGGCCCACTGACCGTCACATACCGATGCCTCAATGCCTACCAAGACCTTGATTTATGAGCACCAAACTCCAGCTTCAGCTAATGAGTATGTCTGCCTGTAGTGGTGGGAATGATTAATGCCATGGCAAGATAAGTCTCGTAAATGTGCCCCATACCTAAGACTGAAAAAATGTGCTGCAACACACTGTATGGACGGGATGAGCTGAATGAATGAGCTAAACTTGGAGTATCCTGAATATAGATCTAAGTAAAGGAGACAGCTAAATTCATATGAGACTAACAGCATATGCAGGCACCCCTCAGAGTCTGCAAGCCAAGAGTACAGTCCCCCAATATGCATCAGTGCGAAAACACCAGAATAAGTTAATATTTTGGAACGCAATGTGACAGAATGGTGGACTAATGTTTTCTGCACTTATGAAAGGGCATACATGTGTCCAGTCTTATCACATTCCAGTCAACATCCACGGTTGGCGAGAAGTGGCCATTCAGTACAGGTAGACCTCTCGGGGAAGGACCGATCCAGAGAGGGCATCCTTTCAACAGCTCTACCGTGTGTGGAAGTGTGGCGTAAAGAGGACCAAAAGGTACTGTGATGTCACGAGAGGCTGTGTCCTGGAGGGACGTTACATCCCCCTGAGGTGGCTGCAAACCCAGACAGCTATGGCTCCATCTGCTGGTATGGTCGGGAACTCCACCCCTCTATGGCCAATCTTCCCACGCAGCTGAAACAAATGAGGAGCTGATGAGCTGAAGGTTTGGGAAGGGAAGAGACACAGTCTCCAACCTGGGCTCTCGGGAGGACAAGAGTGCTGCACGTCCACTTCCATGAGGAATATAAGGATTTGGAGATACTTACCTTTGGGAAATACTCACCTTTGGATATATGCACCTGTGGAAATACGTGAGAGACATTTGGAAGGACTTTTTGCTGGGTTGGCCACTAGCTGCAACGTGGACTACAGTAAGGCTGGGGAAAAGTTATCTGAGCGAGTGAGAATTATGATTTTGGATGTGGAAGAGACATCCCTGAACTGTTAACCCTTAAAGAGCCACAAGAGAACAGAATTTTGTTATATTTTCGTTAATTTCCCAAGACCTATAATAAAATCCTTGTTTTGTTTGAACCTTGTCTCCTTGCACTACTTGAGCAATCCCGCTGAAAGCTGTGTAGCCTCTCGTGACGTCACAGATGGTGGAGAATACGGGCACGCTCAAGCGTTAATAGTGCATGTCAGAGGAGGATACCGAAGGTTTGATCACCCAGTTTTCCAAGTTGGCCGTAGGCTCCCCGCCGACTGAAATGGAGGACATATTGAAAGCCCTTGTTGCTGGCCAGCAAGCCCAGATGCAAGCAAACGTGGCTCTCTTGGAGGAGCAAAAGAAAGCCAACCTTCTGAAGGCAGAGGAATTGCAGTTGAGAGACAGAGGGTGGTCCAAAATACCCGCCCAATAAAGGCAAGTGACTTTATATCTAAGAAGGGGAGCTACCGATGACATTGAGGCATACCTGCATGCATTTGAGGCCACGGCCACTAGGGAAGCCTGGCCCAAGCAACAGTGGGTTGGTCTGTTAGCCCCCTTTCTAACCGGGGAATCGCTGAATGCTGTCCGGGACCTGGGCCCTGACCAGGTTACTGACTATGATGCCCTGAAGTCTGAGATCCTCAGCAGATATGGACTCACAAAGTTTGGTATGGCCCAGCGCTTTCACAGCTGGACCTTCCAACCAGACCAACCTCCTCGGGCGCAGATGCATGAACTTGTTCGAATCGCAAGGAAATGGCTGGATCCGCAGAGGAATACAGCAGCGGCGGTGGTGGAGGCCGTTGTGGTGGATCGTTACCTCACGCGCCCTGCCTTATGAGGCAAAACGGTTCATCAGTCAACAGGCCTTGACCACGGCTGATCTGACCGTGGAAGCTGTGGAAAAGTACCAGGCCACAGCGGAGATGCTGAATGCTTCCCGAAAAGACCCCAGGAGTGCGGCCCCACCACAAATGGGAAGAACCCGTCCAAAGGACCCCAAGGTCTCGAACCCAGCCACGTCAGGACTTATCCCGGCTCCAGGGGGAGCCAGAAACCAGGCGGGTCCAAGAAGAGTACACCAGGAGGGGGAAACTTCGACAGTGTTACCGGTGTGGGGAGATGGGACATATCTCCTGGCAGTGTGGGAAACCAGCCGAGGAACCTATGCCCACTGCGGAGTCCTCCAGCTCAGCACCCACACACCGTTTTGCCTCGCTCTTGGGAGTCGTAGATGGCGGCCCAGATCGACCCCCCACCTGCCCGGTAACTGTGAATCACCATGATGTGGAGGCCTTACTGGATTCTGGTAGCCGGGCCACCCTGGTGCGTAAGGATTTGGTGGGCCCAACGTGTCTGACCCCGGGGAAAGTCCTCCCAGTTTCCTGTGTCCATGGGGACACCAGAGAATACCCCATTACTGAACTTACAATGACCAGCACACGGGGAACCATACACACGACGGCGGGGTGGTTGATTCCCTCCCCGTCCCTGTCCTAATTGGACGAGACTGCCCAGCCTTTTACCCACTCTGGAGAGAGTCTCAGGAGAGGATAACCCGAGTACCTCGGAAACGGAGAGGCAAGACTCATCCTGGGAAGGCTCCGGTGCAATCCTCCGAGTTACTCACTCCCGCCCGGGCTCTGATAGGGATGGCAGGTGCCCAGACCGACACAGAGACGGAGCTACAGAATCTGGACAAAGAACTGTCTGGTCTGAAGGGGACCGCTGAGAGGTATCGTTTGTTAAAGCAACAGTTAGACATGAAGACAGAAGAGTTAGATATCCTCCAGGCTAAACTCCAACAGAGCTCCTTCCCTAAGCAACAGGAGGAGCTGGAGAGGCTGCGCAGGACCATCGAGGAGTGTGAGGAGACCCTGCGCAGTAGTAAGGAGGTCCAGAAGAAGGCAGAGGAGAAGTACAAGGTGTTGGAGAACAAGATGAAGAATGCGGAGGCAGAGAGAGAGAAGGAACTGAAAGCTGCTCAACAGAAGCTAAACTCTGCTAAAACCAAGGCTGATGCGTTCAGTAAGAAACTCAAGGAGAGACAACAGGAGGCTGAGTCCCTGGTCCTAGAGTTGGAGGAGTTGAAGAGAGAGCAGTCTGGCAAGCACCACGGCAATGCGGACGCCCTCTCCCGGCGTGATGCCTTCTTCGCTGCCTTTACCCGACGAGGACGTCGGTCCCGAGGAGGGGGATGTGTGATGTCACGAGAGGCTGTGTCCTGGAGGGACGTTACATCCCCTGAGGTGGCTGCAAACCCAGACAGCTATGGCTCCATCTGCTGGTATGGTCGGGAACTCCACCCCTCTATGGCCAATCTTCCCACGCAGCTGAAACAAATGAGGAGCTGATGAGCTGAAGGTTTGGGAAGGGAAGAGACACAGTCTCCAACCTGGGCTCTCGGGAGGACAAGAGTGCTGCACGTCCACTTCCATGAGGAATATAAGGATTTGGAGATACTTACCTTTGGGAAATACTCACCTTTGGATATATGCACCTGTGGAAATACGTGAGAGACATTTGGAAGGACTTTTTGCTGGGTTGGCCACTAGCTGCAACGTGGACTACAGTAAGGCTGGGGAAAAGTTATCTGAGCGAGTGAGAATTATGATTTTGGATGTGGAAGAGACATCCCTGAACTGTTAACCCTTAAAGAGCCACAAGAGAACAGAATTTTGTTATATTTTCGTTAATTTCCCAAGACCTATAATAAAATCCTTGTTTTGTTTGAACCTTGTCTCCTTGCACTACTTGAGCAATCCCGCTGAAAGCTGTGTAGCCTCTCGTGACGTCACAGTACCAAGACTGAAAGTGAAAAAAAGAAAGACATTGCTGTATAGTGCTGTACTTGTGTGTGTGTGCCATGCGTACCTGCACGTGTGTGTGTGTGTGTGTGTGCCGTGGATGGAAGCCTGCCGGTATGGGCATAACACGTTGACATAAAAGTTTAAATATTCTGTATTTTCCTGTTCTTTAATATCTTACTTATTGTGCATCCTGGTTTTACCTGTCTGAAGAAATTGTGTATTCCTTACCATTTGATCTAATCTAATCAAAATGGCTTGCAGTGCTGTACAAGACACAGGCCAATTTACTCATGCTACGGTATTTGTCATGGCTTAATGTAGATGGGCCAGAAAAAGTGCTTTTGACATAGATCTTTATCCACACCTAAAGCTTTGGGATTCCCCACGACTTAGTCCTGTTTGCCCATAACAACAGCTTCAGGAGGAACCACAAATGCACTGTCAACAGTTCCTTTACTAAAGGTAAATTATATTGCAATGGCCACGTCAACATACACATTATCCTACAAATATAGCCTGAATATATAGGTTCCCATATTGTACACAATATAGTCTGTGACACAGGAGAGCTGGTGAAGGGGGGCCTTGCTTGGAGATTTAGACTGGATGATGACTGGGCTGGAGTAGGCAGATGCCAGGGTACAGCAGGCTAACTTCAGGCTAAATTTGTCCATTACTCATGTTAGGGGGAATGTGGATGCAGGACACATGCAGTCTGCCAGACATCAGTCTGTTGATAAGGCTAAACCCTGGTTTAATTGAACAGACGTGATGAGTCAGAGGGAAGAGTGAGTGTGGCGCTGTTACTAAACCGTAACCCCGAAACCGAGAAGGAGAGGGAGTGTGTGTGTGCAAAACAGATAGAAACAGAAAGAGAAAGAGAAGAGAGACAGAGACAGAGAGAAATGTAGTTTACGAAAGTTCAGTCAGGAAGGCTGGTCTGAATGCTCGCTTAACTTCATCCAGTAAGCATAAAATAATTAACTTTGTTTTCTATTCTACGGGCATAGTGGGAATGAATGCAAACCTATCATCATCAGCATACAGTGCCTTGCAAAAGTATTCATCCCCCTTGGCATTTTTCCTATTTTGTTGCATTACAACCTGTAATTTAAATGGATTTTTATTTGAATTTCATGTAATGGACATACACAAAATAATCCAAATTGGTGAAGTGAAATGAAAAAAATAACTTCTTTCAAAAAATTCTACAAAATAAATAACGGAAAAGTGGTGCGTGCATATGTATTCACCCCCTTTGCTATGAAGCACCTAAATAAGATCTGGTGCAACCAATTACCTTCAGAAGTCACATAATTAGTTAAATAAAGTCCCCCTGTGTGCAATCTAAGTGTCACATGATCTGTCACATTATCTCAGTATATATACACCTGTTCTGAAAGGCCCCAGAGTCTGCAACACCACTAAGCAAGGGGCACCACCAAGCAAGCGGCACCATGAAGACCAAGGAGCTTTCCAAACAGGTCAGGGAAAAAGTTGTGGAGAAGTACAGATCAGGGTTGGGTTATAAAAATATATATCCGAAATGTTGAACATCCCAAGGAGCACCATTAAATCCATTATTAAAAAATTGAAAGAATATGGCACCACAACAAACCTGCCAAGAGAGGGCTACCCACCAAACCCACGGACCAGGCAAGGAGAGCATTAATCACAGAGGCAACAAAGAGACCAAAGATAACCCTGAAGGAGCTGCAAAGCTCCTCAGCGGAGATTGGAGTATCTATCCATAGGACCACTTTAAGCCGTACACTCCACAGAGCTGGTTTTTACAGAAGATTGGCCAGAAAAAAGCCATTGCTTAAATAAAAAAATAAGCAAACACGTTTTGTGTTCGCGAAAAAGGTATGTGGGACACTCCCCAAACATATGGAAGAAGGTACTCTGGTCAGATGAGACTAAAATTGAGCTTTTTGGCCATCAAGGAAAACGCTATGTCTGGCGCAAACCCAACTCCTCTCATCACCCCGAGAACACCATCCCCACAGTCATGCATGGTGGTGGCAGCATCATGCTGTGGGGATGTTTTTCATCGGCAGGGACTGGGAAACTGGTCAGAATTGAAGGAATGATGAATAGCGCTAAATACAGGGAAATTCTTGACAGAAACCTGTTTCAGTCTTCCAGAGATTTGAGACTGGGACGGACGTTCACCTTCACAACACAACAATTTTAGTCTCAATACTAAGTTACCTGCTACTTCCTATTCTACAGCCTTGCTCGCATCGCAGCCTTCAAACAATGTGGTTTTCCTCTGCATTGATGTTTTTTGCAAGGCTTTTTATTGGTTGTCCTTGGTTTCCTTCTAATGGTGAGTTCACAACTCCTATCACTTTTATGCCTTCATGTGATTTAGGTTTTTCTGATCTGGTCTTTTCACACTAAACACTATAGCATCACTCTTAAGCATTCTAAATCGGGTTCCTTGGGTACTATCATAATAGCTTGCACTTACACTCAATATTACATTCAATCCTGTCTTATACCTGTATATATATCCACAATTGACCCTGCTCTGCTCCTCATTCTCTTTTCATTCTTCCTCTTCAATCCAAATTCTGTTTCACTTCTCTCCTTTCTTAAGTAATATAAAGGTGTTATCTTTTGCCTCAACGCTACACTGGTCACTCGTTCAGAACTGTAGCTGCAACAGCAACAACCAAACCAGGTATAATTCCACCCTCACTCTTCAGTAACTAGGTCACTGGTCATGCTCTGCCTACACCTCATAGGTTAGGCCCATTCAATTGTTCATCCTCTCAGCTCAATGGTCCTTTTACCATAGCTATCAATCGCTACATTAGTTGGTGAGTATTCAATTACACTCATAGCGGTGGTGGTCATCCGTTATTACACCTTCTCATATGAAAGAATGTGAGGCACTCAGCAGGCCAGCATTGGGTCAGACACTCTTTGGCACATGTCCCTATTGCTTCATATTACCGCATGCATGACTGGGTTCGATGCAAAGCAAACGTCTCATTGTATCATACAAATCGCATTATAGTATGTGTGGTTGGGTTATACGTACGCTTGAAAAAGAAAAGGAGAGCCTCATGCTCTAGGAACTCAGAGGCAAAAATTAGGTTATACGTACAAGCATACATAGCATTTCACCTAAACACATCAGCAAATGTTTGATTCTGGAGTTAAGTCACCATGCTTTCTTATTGAAAGATATCGTATAATACTTTCCATTAGAGCATAATCTCACTTTTGTTCAATTCCTTAGCATGCATCTCTTTTACATCTAATTAATAATTGTTTTCAACCTTTAGATCCAATTGTTGCTTCATCGCGTCCCTTCTCCCTGGTAAGTAACTTATATTACTAGCATCCTCGCATAGGGCTACCTGCCATTATATAATCTGGCTCCGAGGATCTTCCCTCAGAGACTAGGCCATTCCCCAATTGATTTAATAAGATTCTGGTCACACTTTATTTGGATAGTCCGGATCATCTGTAGATGCTCTACAGATGGTCATACTATCAACAAACTATCTGTTGATAAGCAACTGCTTGCTAAGGTTATGGTTAAGGTTTAGAATAAAGGTTAGGGTAAGGGTTAAGTTTAGGGCTAGGGTTAGGGTAAGGGTTAAGTTTAGTGTTAGGGTAAGGGTTAAGGTATCATTTCCCAAACTCGGTCCTGGGGACAACATGGGGTGCACATTTTAGTTTTTGCCCTAGCACTACACAGCTGATTCAAATAATCAACGCTTGATGATTAGTTGATTATTTTAACTGTGGAGTGTCAGGGCAAAAAACGAAACGTGCACCCCTTTGGATCACCAGGACCGAGTTTGGGAAACTTTGGGTTAAGGTGAGGCTTAGGTCTAGGGTTAGGGTTAGTTTACAGTTAGTTGAAAAGTTACTGATAGTCTGTAGAGCATCTACAAATGGACTATCCAAATAAAGTGTTACCAAATCTCCATATCTTTGTTGTTCATTTAGTTAAGCCTGTACTCGATTGAAATGTAGTTTACTAAAGATCAATCAGAAAGGCTGGTCTGAATGCACATTTAACTTCATCCAGTAAGAATAACTTTGTTTCCTATTCTATGGGAAAAGTGGCAGGTAGCCTTGCGGTTAAGAGCATTGGGCCAGTAACTGAAAGGTTGCTGGTTTGAATCCCTGAGCTGACTAGGTGAAAAATCTGTCAATGTATCCTTGAGCAAAGCACTTGACCCTAATTGCTCCTGTAAATCACAGATAAGAGTTAGCCTGTAAGTTAGCGGATACGTTTCTACAGAAATGAATACAAACATATCATCCTGTGTCTTCTCCTCTTTCCTATTAGCCATGTGCAGAATGTCATTCACCTATTTACCTTATAGCCTATAAGTATGGCACAATAATGCACATTCGTCACGCTTGCTGTCCTTAAGAGTCCATTGACGCACTCATCCAAAAAAAACTTAAATATTTTCTGATATTTCTTATATCTCCTAGATATAGGACAGACACTTCAAAACCTTATTCCTTATGATTTATTTTTTGACTGTCTTTTTTGTTATTCAATGCGTTTCTATGGGCTATAGTAGTAAAGACCAAATTCAATATTGTATCAAATTATTTTTATATATTTTGGGGGGGATACCTAAAGGGGTCCCCCAAAATTTTGGGATGTATTTATATGTCAATTTACCCATGTTCTCTCACTTGCTGTTTTTCAGCAACAGTTTTCGACAACCATCCACCTCCCCACCACCACCAGCTACAATAACCTTAAGGCCCGTCATTGGAACTCCTTTCCCCTCAGTTAAGCCTGTATTCAACTGAACTAACTGCTGGTTTTAATGGATACTGACTCTGACATGGGCACCACACTTGGTCTTACCACAGTTGACAGGGTCACACCACAGTATGGCCTCTGGCCTCAGATCAGTTTGGAGCTGGTCACAAAATCCTCCAGCAGTGACTGCTGCTGTCCGTCTACAAGCCTGGGGTTAGTTCTAGCTGGCCGTCATGGGAGCTGTGGGGATATAATAGGGAGGGGTCCTGTCAGATCCACTGAAGCTGAACTCCAATTCCTCACATGACAGCTTGATGCATCTTGGATATAGATTAGATATACTGTAGCCTTGACTATTTATGTGCCATGTCCAGCACTTTTTACCAAAAATAAGCAAAACGTAATGCTAGGGAGAACTCCCCAGAGAAACAGAGTGGAAAAGGAAGTGCGCTTTTTTGTTTCTAAACCAAACTTGTCTGGTTCCCTGTTTGGCTGAAAGCTAGCTAGCTATTGTTATTGCTAGCAAGCTCACAATGCTCAGATGAAACCTCCAAAGATAAAATCAACACTCACTAGCAATGGTTAAATATTGTATCCTCGCTATATGGCCCACGTTACAATTCCCACCAAGTGGGTTAACCCTATTGGTGCGATGCCTCGGGTGTTTGCCTTTCATGCCAGCGACCTGGGTTTGCTTACCTGCCCCACTGTTTGCTACACTGGTGTCAGAAGTGGGATGCTGGCTGTGACCCCATCGGAACGCACAGCCTGGACTTGCGAGGGGGCCGAGTCATTGAAGCACGAGGACATGCCTTCCTGTTCGGAGGGGCCAGTGCAGTGATCCTCGCTATATGAGCCACGTTACAATTCCTACCAAGTGGCTTAACCCTATTGATGCGATGCATAGGGTATTTGCCTTTCATGCCAGTGACCCGGGTTAATAAATTAAACTAGCTAAGCTAGCTAACTCAACTACAGGTTGCCTAGCCTGCTTAATGACTGATCAGCTTTAGCTATCTTGTGATTGGTTACTGACCACTGATGACACCAGCAAATTTACCCTCCTAATTTCAATGTAGGTTATAGTGCCCTCCATAAGTATCTGGCCACAGTTAGATTAAAGTTGTTATTTTTGCTATATGCTACTCCAGGAACTTGGGCATGTCCATGGTTGGCCAGCAGCATACCACCCTGAATCCCACTGCTGGCTTGCCTCTGAACATAAGCAGGGTTGGTCCCTGAATGGGAGACCAGATGCTGCTGGAAGTGTTGTTGGAAGGCAAGTAGGAGACACTCTTTGCTCTGGTCTTAAACAATATCCCAAGGCAGTGATTGGGAATTGCCCTGTGTAGTCTTTTGGACGGGACATTAAACGAGTGTCCTGACTCTGTGGTCACTAAAGAGCCCATGGCACTTATTGTAAGAATAGGGGTGTTAACCCCGGTGTCCTGGCAAAATGTCCAATCTGGCCATCATGGCCATCTAACCATCCCCAGCTTCCAGTTGGCTCATTCATCCTTTCCCCTGTAACTAATCCCCAGGTAGTTGATGTAAATGAGAATGTGTTGTCAGTCAACTTACCTGGTTAAATAAACAAAATATATACAGTTGAAGTCGGAAGTTTACATACACTTTAGCCAAATTAATTAAAACTCAGTTTTTCACAATTCCTGACATTTAATCCTAGTAAGAATTCTCTGTTTTAGGTCAGTTAGGATCACCACTTTATTTTAAGAATGTGAAATGTCAGAATAATAGTAGAGATAATGATTTATTTCAGCTTTTATTTCTTTCATCACATTCCCAGTGGGTCAGAAGTTTACATACACTCAATTAGTATTTGGTAGCATTGCTTTTAAATTGTTTAACTTGGGTCAAACATTTCGGGTAGCCTTCTACAAGCTTCCCACAATAAGTTGGGTGCATTTTGGCCCATTCCTCCTGACAGAGCTGGTGTAACTGAGTCAGGTTTGTAGGCCTCCTTGCTCGCACACACTTTTTCAGTTCTGCCCACACATTTTCTATAGGATTGAGGTCAGGGCTTTGTGATGGCCACTCCAATACCTTGACGTTGTTGTCCTTAAGCCATTTTGCCACAACTTTGGAAGTGTGCTTGGGGTCATTGTCCATTTGGGAGACTCATTTGCGAGCAAGCTTTAACTTCCTGACTGATGTCTTGAGATGTTGCTTCAATATATCCACATAATTTTCCTTCGTCATGATGCCATGCATTTTGTGTAGGGCACCAGTCCCTCCTGCAGCAAAGCACCCCCACAGCATGATGCTGCCACCCCCATGCTTCACGGTTGGGATGGTGTTCTTCGGCTTGTAAGCACCCCCTTTTTCCTCCAAACATAACGATGGTCATTATGGCCAAACAGTTCTATTTCTGTTTCATCAGACCAGAGGACATTTCTCCAAAAAGTACCATCTTTGTCCCCATGTGCAGTTGCAAACCGTAGTCTGGCTTTTTTATGGCGGTTTTGGAGCAGTGGCTTCTTCCTTGTTGAGTGGCCTTTCAGGTTATGTCGATATAGGATTCGTTTTACTGTGGATATAGATACTTTTGTACCTGATTCCTCCAGCATCTTCACAATCCGATTTGCCAAAACTATAGTTTGTTAACAAGAAATGTGTGGAGTGGTTGAAAAACAAGTTTTAATGATTCCAACCTAAGTGTATGTAAACTTCCGACTTCAACTGTATATATGGTTGACCTATGGTTTGAAAAGCACCTCCTGTTGACACAGCCCCTTCTTGACAAGGTATGTTTCCTATCCATCGCTATGCCAATTGCAGTGTAGTAGCAAATAATAAGTGAATAATAGTCTCTCTCTCTATATATACAGTATATATTCATAAATGTTACATTGATGCCAATAAAACATATTCATGGAGGGATGAAGGCTGCATTGCATTTGGATTGGGGGATCAAATTAGCATAGGACAAATTATGCTGTGACAATAAAATACAAACTTCCTGAAAACAAAACAGAGCACGTGCGGGACTCACCTTCTCTGGCCTCACAGGGTGATGATGCACTCTATAAGCCCCCTCTGTGTGTGTGTGTGTGTTTGAGTAAGAGTTGTTATTTACTATCAGTAACTCTAAAACAGGCAGGATTACACTCAGTCCTCTGCCAGTAAGGCCTGCAGGAAGCCTTACAAAGGGTGGAAATGCCTCACCAGCAGACACTAATAAATAGATACAATGATTTGCTACATAAGGAATCAATTCAGTTTTGGTTGTTTGTACGGTCAGTTTCGACCGGACCTCCATTCCAAGTAGACCTTTGTAGCTCTCTGCTTCAGTCTTTGCAATAAAACATTGTAAATTGGAACAAATATAGTGAAATAGCAGTATGTGACATGAGCTAGGTTTCAATCCAATTGGCGACAGATTTTCATGCGAATATTCTAAAATACACATAAAAACAATACGCACATTTTCCAATGATGTATATAAACCCTGGATTGCTGATGCTATTTATTGGCCATTGAGAGGCTTTGAAGCCACTGATCAGCCATATTGGCACTCCCCAGTAGGAGCAGTCCTCCATAGGAATGAATGGAATTCGATAGTATTTCAATTAAATGTTTCAAGGACAGAATTACATGCCTTTAAGTATTTTTTTGTTGTACTGGGGACAGTAACATTAGTAATCTAAAAAAATAAAGATAATAATGTTAGATTTTTATTTTTAGCTCACATATTATAATTGAAAAATATGCATTAAGGTGTCTGTAATGGAATAAATGTGGCCAAAACTAATTTAGACATAAATCCATTTCTTTAGCTTCCAAAATATTTTTCAATGGTGAGGGAGTGCCAAGATGGAGGCATGGTGGCTTCAACACAGCGCCCCCTATTAGTAATCTAGTGTATATATATATATATATATATATATATATATATATATATATATATATATATATATATATATAATTGGCATTTTCCACTCAGAGATGTGTTGCCATCAAATTGACTTGTTGCAGTTAAAAGGCTGTGCGTGATGACATAGTGCACATAAAAACAACTTTTGCAGATCAATTCCCATGTACTGAATAAAAGATACAAGTTAAATAGGGTTCCATCACATTTTCAACTGATGGTTTTGTCATCAAAAAATTTGCATTATCTAGCAAATGTGTCCACTCTGGTATTAGCACGTGCTCTCTAGCCAACAGCTCAGATACAGTGAGGGTATAGTCTACATGAGGAGATTGTTATGGATAGACCGAGATTATTTTAATTTGTCAAACGGCAGCCAAGCATCAATCATCATGTCACCAGAATAAGACCCTCAATATTTATTGTAAAGGAGCATCAAGCTCATCACCATGCACTTTCACCACCCTGTGAAGTTCATCATAGCTTATTTAATGTGTAGCGTATTAAACTACAAGCTTTCCCGAGTGGTAGTCGGAGGACCACACAACATGTCATTGCGTCACTCCAAGGTTACTTCAATATGATGGTTATTATAAGAATATTTGTGCATAAAGGCGCTTCAACTGCCATTTCTCGCATAATTTATTTTACAGACTCAAATAGATCTCACCTTGTCTAGCAAATTTTGTTTTGTTGACATTTGGAAAGTTAACGGAAAATGTGCTGTTTCCATCAGGCCTGTCAAGCAATTTTTATATGTACTTTACTGGCATAAAAAGGTTGGATGGAAACCTGGTTATGGTGACTATTGTGCTAGCAAACTGTTTTTTCTTGACCACTCAAAAGCGAAGAGGTATCTGACTATAACAAGGTTATATGTTGCATGACTCCTTGTG
The DNA here is from genome assembly GCF_020615455.1 of Coregonus clupeaformis. NCBI lineage: Eukaryota > Metazoa > Chordata > Actinopteri > Salmoniformes > Salmonidae > Coregonus > Coregonus clupeaformis. Next base: position 35,124,102 of record NC_059212.1, read on the forward strand.
ACTTTTCTCACACCGGTCTAAATAAAACATCTATTTTGGGTGAGAGCCTCCCTGTCTGTCTCAGGTGGATTGTCCCGGGAACCAGTTAATAGAGGTCATGTGACCTCCTCCGCTGTGTGCTGGGCTTCTGCCACCTGAGAGGGGTCACTGGGAGAGAGAAGTTTAGGAATGTCTGCTGCTGGGCACTACACTGATTAAATACACTATCACCAGAGATGGTGAGAACACAATAGAGCACAGAGCTTCCCACCATTTCAAATACAGTACATTCTCCATCACACTTCTGTGATCTACACTTACAAAACTTTGAGATCTGTCAGGTAATGTAGCATCTCAGCTGGCCCTCTTGTGTCTTGTGTCTGTGTGACTAGAGCTGCTTTTTGAAGCTTTCACATGATGCTTGTCCCCTCTCCCCCCGCTCTTGTCTCCTCTCCCCCTCTCTCTCTCCCTTTCTCTATCCCTCTCCCCCCTCTTGCTCTCTATCTCCAACTCTTCCTACCTTTGTGGCCCAAGAAGGGGAGATGGAGTGAGAGAGAAGAGGGACGGAGACATCCACATGACCTTGGAATTAGTGGAGCTCCTGGGACCAGGCTTGCTGGGTGGGACAACATTGGCAGCTGCTGGATTTTCCCCCTCCCGGGTGTGTAAGATTAATGTGTGTTCTGGGAGTGTCGAGGAGGAGGGGGTTGAGTGTTGGGGAGCAAGGGGAATGAGGCAGAGGGCAGGGGAGCAAGGGGCAGTGGTAGACCCCCCCAATAGTAGCCACAGTACAGTACGTCTAGCCAGGAGAGGTCCGCCTGTGTGTTTCCCTCTGACCGTGGTCGTCCATGTATACATATATTATGGAGGCTCAGGAGGTTGGGGACTGGACAGAGGGATGGAGGGAGGGAGTGAGGGAGGTGGAGGTAGAGGGGGAGGGGTGCGGGGTTTCTGTCTGACCCGTACACCTGCAAATCACCACTGTCTCCTCACTCCTCACTCTATGGCCACACACACACTCACTTGAATGTCCCAAGGCAGAAAGTCCTGAAATGAATCAACCAGACCTGAGAGGTTTTTTTTCTCTCCAAGAACCGGTTCCCTGAACCAATTCCAACCCCTGCTCAAAACTGTCCTGTTTTTCAAGAAACGGTGGCATATCTTACAGTAAAAACAGGTGGTCTGGTAAGAGTTTAATCATAATCACTGAATACCATCAGAGGATAACATCCCATACATGAAAACTCTCACCAGACCACCTGTTTTTACAGTAAGATATGCCACCGTTTGTTGAAAAATAGGACAGTTTTGAGCAGGGGTTGGAACCGGTTCAGGGAACAGAACCGAAAACCGGAAAATAAAGACGTGAACTGTTATTTTAAAAGCATTGGAAACGTTTAATAACATCCTTTTACATTCCGGGCATTTTTTTCAGTCCCCCCAAAAACGCAACAAAGCGCATATGCAAAGCCCTCAGTCTGTCACTCAGAAACTTATTCCAGTGTCTGCCTGCCAGCTGAAAATCTTTGCCTGTGTGTGTGCATGTGTAGGATACCTGCACCCCCCTCCGAAGCATAGGCTACTGTATCCTACTGACGTTACAACCATGATTCAGAAATTAGGGAGATATTTTTAATTAGACAAGAATGGATACACTTTTTCAATGCTAGTTGAGGATACTATAGTTATCAAGTTTCACATTGGATTTATTAACTACAAAAAGGTAACACGTGTTTTTAATTCTGATGCCGCTCTGCACACACAGCTAACTAGCTCTGGTCCAACGTTAAGCCAACTATTGGAAGCTCAAAGACATTCAAAGTTCCTCCATAGAAGCCGCTCCTATGTAGGTATAATTATATGGGCCTAATTCAGATAATGCATGTCATAACAAGATGCAAGACTGCAGAATTTCACCCACAAAATTTACATTTTACATTTTAGTCATTAAGCAGACGCTCTTATCCAGAGCGACTTACAGTGAGTGCATACATTTTTTTATACTGGCCCCCCGTGGCATCTTGCGCCATACACTTGTCTGTCCATCGAGCATGTAAACAACTATAGCTTGCCCGCTCCATAGCAAGCTGCTCTATCCGCAATGGTTGGTGAAGCAAAAAATTCAAAACAATTTTTTTTTCCAGAGGTTTTAAAAGGAACAGAAAGGAACGATATAAACCTGTACTTTTTTGGGTTTGAACCGTTTCAGAACTTTATTTTGCAGGTCGGAACAATGGAACAGAACAAAAAATAAATATGGTTCTGTTCAGAACGAAACTATTTGAAAATGATTTTGAATCCATCCCCTGGTTTTGAGATGCCTGCCCATAGAGAAAAGTTTGAATATTATTGCTCAGAAACTATCTCAGTCTCAGTTGACACAGGTTACCTGACACCACCAGTAACGATTCTTCAGTGGCCCTATTCTCCGAATCCCAACACCCCAAGAGTCACCCTTCCCTCACCCCTGTGACTCTTTGGATGGGGCCTCTACACCGACCATTCTGCTCAGCTGCTGAGATGATCAGGGCTCTCTACCTCACAGAGGAGGAGAACCCTGACCCCACGCTCCATCCCCAGCTAGCTTAACCTCCTGGACACACTGGCCTCTCTGTCTCTGTCTCCCCAATCTCTCTCTCTCTCTCTCTTTCTCTCCCTCACTGTGTCTGATGCATTTTCGCCACTGACAGCCCCTGTGTGTGTGTGTGTGTGTGTGTGTGTGTGTGTGTGTGTGTGTGTGTGTGTGTGTGTGTGTGTGTGTGTGTGTGTATGTGTGTCAAGGACTGCTAGTCTATGCCTACCCTTGCAGTTGTGCCTGAATTAAATGGCCACAGTTTTACAAAAAATAGACAAGGAAATAATTAAATTAAAGGCTTGGACTAAGTCACCTGTCATCGACTGCTTGACTACTGTATGTTTATTCAGGCCACAGATATATCTATTTATTCAACAGTATTTTGATTGGGACAGACAAATGTTAGAAGTTAAATGGTTATTGCTGAACACGACACAAGAGAGTGTGCGTTCCTCAGCATTAGATATATATTTATACTGGCGCTGTAACACACTTTATTACTCTAACCCTGTGGGTTTTCATGTGTAAACACTATCTGAGATGATGTAAAAACATTTAAGGATTATGTAAAGGAGCAATTAGTCAGAAAAGCCCCTGGCTCTCTATCGTACACACACTTGGCTGAGGGTAGGCCTTCTCAACAAGCTCTTTCATCTGGAATTAATTGAACGTTTTATTCAAGTGCATTTTCTCCCTCATGTAGGTTTCCCCCTCCTGACAGGTGTTGAAATAGAAATGCTACCGGGCATCACCAAAAAAATAAAAACCATGTCTGGGTCTGGTACACAGACCAATTGTCCTCTGATTTTTCTCCTTTCTATTTCTCTCTTTCTCTCTGATTTTCTTTATTTGGATTCCCAGTGACCTCATGACAGTGTGGAATCAGCAGGATTAATCAGGATTTAGGCTTGGCTACGTTCCCCAGCGTTCCCCGCCTCTCATCTTTCTGGTGTCTTCAAAGGTGCCCGAACGAACCAAATCCTGGGTTCATTTTTTGATATGAACTCATTTCCTGGCTGTGGTTCCTGGGTTCAGGGCAGTGTAACCTGAGGAGGATTCGGCCCCGAGCCCCCAGGGGATGAAAGCAGCAGAAAGCCTGAGAATTAACCCCCAGGGTCAACAGCATTATCCAGCTCTATTTATAGTTCAACTTACGTCGGGTCACCCGGGAGAGATTTGCAGTTAATTAAATAAATCGAAGAGATTGACTAAAATTGAGGATTTTTTTTCTCGTCTTTTAATATTTCATCCACTTAGTAACATCTTAATTAGATTACATTAATACATTTCACAGCAAGGGTTTGTCACTTTGCCAAGGTTTTCTTCTTCTTTTTATAAAAAGCAAAACAGACAACTTTTTACAACTTTTTATTGCACCAAATATTTTTATTGTGAATGTATACTTATACCTTATACTTTGGCCTACTACAGTGCCTTGCAAAAGTAGTCATCCCCTTTGTTGTTTTTCCTATTTTGTTGCATTACAACCTGTAATTTAAATTGATTTTTTATTTGCATTTCATGTAATGGACATACACAAAATAGTCCAAATTGGTGAAGTGGAATGAAAAAAATAACTTATTTCAAACAACTCTACAATGTAAAAAACGGAAAAGTGGTGCGTGCATATGTATTCACCCCCTTTGCTATGAAGCCCCTAAATAAGATCTGGTGCAATCAAATACCTTCAGAGGTCACATAATTAGTTAAATAAAGTCCACCTGTGTGCAATCTAAGTGTCACATGATCTGTCACATGATCTCAGCATATATACACCTGTTCTGAAAGGCCCCAGAGTCTGCAACACCACTAAGCAAGGGCAACCACCAAGCAAGCGGCACCATGAAGACCAAGGAGCTTTCCAAACAGGTCAGGGACAAAGTTGTGGGATCAGGGTTGGGTTATAAAAAAATATCCGAAACTATGAACATCCCACGGAGCACCATTAAATTGAAAGAATATGGCACCACAACAAACCTGCCAAGAGAGGGCCGCCCACCAAAACTCACGGACCAGGTAAGGAGAGCATTAATCAGAGAGGCAACAAAGAGACCAAAGATAACCCTGAAGGAGCTGCAAAGCTCCACAGCGGAGATTGGAGTATCTGTCCATAGGACCACTTTAAGCCGTACACTCCACAGAGCTGGGCTTTACAGAAGAGTGGCCAGAAAAAAGCCATTGCTTAAAGAAATAAATAAGCAAACACGTTTGGTGTTCGCCAAAAGGCATGTGGGAGACTCCCCAAACATATGGAAGAAGGTACTCTGGTCAGGTGAGACTAAAATTGAGCATTTTGGCCATCAAGGAAAACGCTATGTCTGGCGCAAACCCAACACCTCTCATCACCCCGAGAACACCATCCCCACAGCGAAGCATGGTGGTGGCAGCATCATGCTGTGGGGATGTTTTTCATCAGCAGGGACTGGGAAACTGGTCAGAATTGAAGGAATGATGGATGGCGCTAAATACAGGGAAATTATTGAGGGAAACTTGTTTCAGTCTTCCAGAGATTTGAGACTGGGACGGAGGTTCACCTTCCAGCAGGACAATGACCCTAAGCATACTGCTAAAGCAACACTTGAGTGGTTGAAGGGGAAACATTTCAATGTCTTGGAATGGCCTAGTCAAAGCCCAGACCTCAATCCAATTGAGAATCTGTGGTATGACTTAAAGATTGCTGTACACCAGAGGAACCCATCCAACTTGAAGGAGCTGGAGCAGTTTTGCCTTGATAAATGGGCAAAAATCCCAGTGGCCAGATGTGCCAAGCTTATAGAGACATACCCCAAAAGACTTGCAGCTGTAATTGACTTTGCAGCTGTAATTGACAAAGTATTGACTTTGTGGGGGGGAACTTTAATTCCAAGTTGTAAGGAAACAAAATAGGAATAATGCCAAGGCAGGTGATTCTTTTCACAAGCCACTGTATATATTTATTCATAGGCTTACTGTAGATTACATATCTGGTCTGCCTCCAATCACCCTCCTCTCTCTCCCTCCCTCCCTCTCTCACTAGCCCTCTCCCCACTCACTCTCCCCTCCCTCTCTCTCTGTCTCTCCCTCTCAATGGGCTGGTGCAACACTGGGTTATGGTCAGGGTAGGGACATGTACACAATATCAACAGTAAGTTCCTGAATACAGTACAAAGAGTTGTTTGTTATAAGTGTTAGACCTGTATTACCCTTATGGCTCAATTTCTCATCATCAAATAAAATAAAATGTTATTTGCCACATGCTTCCTAAACAACATGTGTAGACTAACAGTGAAAAAATCTAATTAATATGAATTGCAATTTCTTGTCAAACTGTTTATTTTTTTACCATTGATTTTTAGAACCTAATCATTTTCCAGAGTTTATATTCATTGCCAGTTTAATTTACTTACAAAGCACACGAAAGTGCGTAAAGATCCAGTCATTCCCAGCCTGGAGCCTGCTCTGCAAAGTAGCGGAGTAAAGTGTATAAACAGACAATCTCAGCCACAGTGTTTATGGGGTGAGTCTGGAAGATGGAGGAAACCAGCTGAAATATCCTGACAGCTATTCTCCCAATAATAAACACACTCCGGTAATATTTTAATCTAGAAAGGAGCAATATCTAAATGTCTTTGAACTAGCCCTGGGCTGAAAACAGGGGTCCCCGGCTGTGTTGCACACTCAGCCTCTGAACAGGAAGTAAGACGTCTATCGTGTACTGTATGTATGCTGTTTGTGTTTTATTTGTGGAGGTGTGAGGCTGCTAATGAGTCAATTACTGATAGCAGAATTACTTGGGTAATACCACTTCCATTGGTGCTTATCTTGTCAAGTTATGTCTGTAGTATAACCGTGGGTATATTATTGGGGAATGTGTTGCGGTGCGTGCTTGCTTGCATGTTTGTGTGTGTGTGCAGTGCATACATGCGTGCATGTTTCTCTGGTATTGAACTCAAGTTGGATAGCACAGCTAGGCCAGGACTCCCCAGGCACTTGACCTCCCAATTCAGAGGCATTTCCTCCACACAGTTCCCTGTGCAACTGGCCTGGGAGCAGGAAGGGGGGAACTGGTACAAAACCACAAGAAGCCATCTCACACAGGTCTTAACATACAGTCACGTAAAACACACACATGCACCTATGTACACACAGTGCCTGAGGTACAGTATGGTCTAATGTCATGTCAATGTCAAGTCTAAAAGAAAAGAAGATAGCATATTATTGCTAACTCAATGGTTGTGTTTGTCAAGGATCTGGAGGCCTTACTAATTTTGAGTTTGGGATTCATCCCAGTATAATGAATGGTTACTGACTGGTAAATGAAGACCAGGTGACACCTTGAATGAGAAGATATATGATCGTCTGTTATGGCGTGATAATGACTCAGTGGTAATTGCTCCAACACATACGGATTGCTCACTTCAGTTCGCCCCCCGTCTACCCCCCTGTGGGGTAATGCTAGCCCTTGCCCCGAGCACAAAGGGGGCCTGTGTGTGAGGTGTTCAGGCCCTCCCTCCCTCCCACCTACCCCAGCCCCTCACCTCTTCTTCCCCAGCTGTGTGGCTGATGTGCTCCATTTGCTGGCTGATGGACTGAGCGGGACGAGGCAAAAGTTCACACGCGCACACCTTTCCTGTTCACATGGCAGTGGAGGCCGACGGGGGCCAGCATGACCCCCCTGACCCGTTCGGGGGCCACCTCCTGCGCCTCCGCCACTGAACTGCCACCGGCCCTCCCCCTCTTCCCCTCCTCCTTGCGCCGCAATTTGTCCCCTCATTTAAGGCCAGCCACGCCTCTGTTGTCCTAATGCTGTAAGTGTAAGTCCTTTGTGCTGTGCTCAAGACACTGTTTCCTTGCAATGGGGAAGGAGGGGGGTGTAGAGAGAGAGAGAGAGCTTTGTACAAGGTCAATAGCAGACAGCATGTGAGCATATACTGTATGCATACCCTGATCTATATTTGCATTAACTGAGAAAATATCTTACTTTAATATTATAGTACAGTATATATGTGCTTTTGTATTTTATCTCTCAAACATACAGTATACTCCAGAATCCACAGTCAAAAGATTTGTAGAGGAATTTTCGAAATAATGCATATAAAGCAATCTCAAATTGTGCATTACTGAATCGCAGAAGCACCATCTGCTAGAAAGTACTGCATGACTGTAGTTGTATTTAATCAGTTTGTGCTCAGTGTTTCAGGGTGGGAGGCTGCTCTCTCTAAGCAAAACAAATGGCAGAGCTGCAAAGCTTCCTCTTTTCGCTAAGCTTCCTCTTTTCTCAAAGCTTCCTCTTTTCTCACAATTCAGCTGTCTCAGAGAAAATGGTCTACCTCTCTGTGAGTGACTGAGTCCAAATGGTTTGCCCCCCCACCACCCTACCAGTCTACCAGTTCCTCCCTTTCCCTTATTCGACCCTCATTTACCCCCCACATGTACACATGTACACACACACTCCTCATCTGCCTAAAGGAATTCATTTTCTAAATTTCCTTGACTGAGAAAACAATATGCATGCCTTAACAATCTTGACATCTCTAATGCCTTAAAATGCACTGGTAATGGAGCTTTGATTGGTAGTAAGTGGATACATGGTTACACACACAGAGACCCATTCACTTTACTGTGCTGTTCTGTTCTGACCTGCAGTGGAATAAATTAACTACAGTAGAGAATCACAAAACATGCAAATAATTGTTTGATGTTCAATATATTTATTTTCAAAGTCCTGAGATCAGAAATGTCACACTTCATGACCAATTAGTAGCTGATACAAATTTTGGCTACCTGCCTCCCTGACATACAAACCCACCCCCTGCATCACCCTGTTGCAGTCATTCACACACATTTCTCCTAGGTTATTCACTAACTCTAGAGTGACACCTTCAGACTTTATATGTAAGTTATTTCTAATGCTATAAAGGTCAGATTTGTATTAACTTGAATTGAGTGCTGGAGGGAAGGATATAATTTGCCCTCCAGCTCTCAATTCAATTGAATACAAACTTCCCCCTCAAGAAAGAAGCCCACACTACTAAATCATAATTATATTATTATGTCTATAAATAAGTCTTGATGACTTTATACAGGGACTTTGTCATTCTACATTTGGAGTAGGTTAAATTCCACAGTCATGCCTTCCCACGATAAGGAGTCGTCACCTGACAACACTCATTAACCAGCCTACGTTTCCCATGAACACCTCTGTCTGTTATAAAGGCTAATTGTTAGCCAAGTTAACAGCACTAGTGACAACTTCTCTTCCTCAGCCATGAGATGTATAGTTTCTCGTGACGTTTCACACCTGTACACCTGTCGCATTCCACATGCCACAGAAAATGGTGGTATTGCTTTATGGGTACCTTATCTTCACATTTAATGCCCCTCAGACACATTATTCTAACACCAACGTGTTGCCTACTGTAGATACAGGCCAGAAAACCTTTGCCCTAGATACAGGCCAGAAAACCTTTGCCCTATAATGGTATTGCCTCATGTTCATCAGCATGACATTTGTTTAAGAAACACATTAATCAAATCAAATTGACATCTGACAGTTGTTAAAACGTAAGAGGAAGAAACCGTTTGGGCCAACAAACGGTGACGCATTGGCCCACAGTACTATGCAGTCATATCGGATTCTAAACCTGTGATAACACTGATGGAGTGATAGGCTAAGTGTCTAGCCCTCTTCCTGAGAGGGACCCTTTTGTTCATTGTGCTGTCTTTAAACAACCTCTGAAACAATGTCCCTGATAGTATTACGTTAGTTAGTACCCTCCTGTATGCAAAGCTCACAGCGATTATACAGATACTGTGTGGCAATGGTATGACGTCAGATCAAAAAAAAGTTCCCCCCAATGTTTATTTTCATATTGTGACAGTTCATATGTCCAGAGTGATTGACAGTGTCGTTGTTATCGTCATTGGCTTTGCATGACAGGAGTTCATACGTTGAATAGACAAGTCATCCCATCAAGGAATTACCTCTGCTTGTTCTGACTACTGACCGCATTGAAGCACAAAGGCACATTTTGGAGCATATCTGCAAAAGAACAGGAGAGATATACATTTTTCAAACCCAATTGGTGTATTATAATTTATAGATAGGTAACCAGATCAAGCTCAATGTGGATTATGAGGCTATGATCAAGGGAATATGTAGTCATCTATCATCTGTTTCTTATAGAGCTTATATAGACATCAATATGCTGATGATGGTACAGCATAACCTACTGATACTTTAGCAGTCCCATAGCTAGTGCCACAGCATCATATTGTTGGTGAATGATCAATCCTGGATTGTGGTTTATGCAGACCTTAAGACTAGGGAACATGAGGTAAACTCTGGGTGACTTAAAGGGACTATGTCAGAGAGAAAAGGGTGAGTGGGTGGGTACATCTGGGGGAATAATGAGTGAATGACAAAATTAGTGGATGGATAGACGAGACAGTGGTTGTTGAGTTGAGCATACTTACATTTTCTTCCACGACGGAAGCCAAGAAAACAGCATACACTCTTTATGACCCTCCCTTTGTGTGGGTCTTGGTGACATCTGATGTCTGTCTGATTTGACCTCAGAGAGCTGACATCTCTCAAACCCCTGTCCCCAACACCCTGACCCCATGTCCCCTTGTTCCCCTGCTGTTAGTGTGTCATCAGCTCCAGACCGACCCACCACCACTCACTCCGCCAAGAAAGGCCCAATGAGTGACTTACGCCTGGCCAGACAGCCAGTGAGGCGAGAAGACAGACGGAGAAAGAGTCAGGGAGCTGGGATCTGGGCCAGTATTCATAAAGCATCTCAGAGTAGGAGTGCTGATCTAGGATCAGTTTATCCCTTTAGATCATAATGAATAGGATTAGATGGACAAGGGGGACCAGATCCTAGATCAGCATTCCTACTCTGAGACACTTTATGAATACAGGTCCAGATCCTGGGTGCCTCTGTCAATGGCCCCACATCAGTAAAAAAAAAAAGAAACTTCAGTCATTCCCATGGCTCTTATTCTGGGCAGCGAGCAGAGCTCCAGTGTGTACAGTTTCCCAGGCCCCTACTAAAGATTGACACATTCTCAGGCCTGATGCTTCAGACGGCTCGTAGTACAAAGCTGTGATTATTAGCAGGGCTGACTTTTTTTGTCTGGGTAGTGGGACCGTCCGGGTCTATTTTTAACCAGAAAGTTTGAATGCCCTTCCACCCCTTAAACACACTAGCCACAAAAATCCCAGATTCTGAGCCAGTGAGACAGCACAGCAGCAGCCGTAGCGCTCTCTCACTACACATGACCCCGCCCGCAGTTAGAGCGACCGACGCGAGACATTAAGAAAAGCGATCGACGAGTGATTGAGCGCGTCTCTCTAACAATGACTACATTCATTATTTTTTTATGTTTTGTTTTGTGAAGACGCGTAACTGTCTCTCCCTCTCCCTGTCTCTGTGTTGGTTGGAAGTGAGTGCAACTCACATTCCAAGAAGCTATATTTCCCATACATTCCTTGATGTAGGGGGGAACTGTGTTGCATTGTGGGTTGTCAGGAGTGAGACGTGGATGACAAGCTGGGAATGAGAGCAGAATAAGGGCTGTCAAATATAGACTGTATAGAACATCTGACTGTATAGAACATCTGACTGTATAGGACATCTGACTGTATAGAACATCTGACTGTATAGGACATCTGACTGTATAGGACATCTGACTGTATAGAACATCTGACTGTATAGAACATCTGACTGTATAGAACATCTGACTGTATAGAACATCTGACTGTATAGGACATCTGACTGTATAGAACATCTGACTGTATAGGACATCTGACTGTATAGGACATCTGACTGTATAGGACATCTGACTGTATAGGACATCTGAAAGCAGAGAGGCAGCTTTAGTAGTTGAGATACAAAAATATGTCTTTGTTGCAATAGACAGACAGGAATAATTGTTTTAGGTGTTTGCACTCATTTTGAACCATGAGGTCAACTGGGATTTCTTTTTCAAAGTTTGCTTCTCTCCTTGCAGTTGTTTGTGGTTCTTAAATCAAATTATGCCAGACAGAGGAATCAGCATGTCTGCGGGGGATTGTTGTTGTGTTTGTGATGCTGAACGTTTTGAGGCTGTTCTTGGGCTGGATTGTCTTGATAAGTAAAATGTTCTCAAAGCCACAATCTTTTAAGTTCTCTGTCCCCTAGCTGTGACAACGATACAAATAACTTTTCATCTGACATAGAAGTTATGCATTGCACTTACAGTACATACAGTACACATTTGATTGACCACCCCAGTGGTCCCCCCAGAAATTCTGAAATCTGATAGGTCATCTCTGAATATATTGATCATTTTGACCAAGACACGCACTGACAGCAAGACTCATTAATAACACTGGAGAAAGCATCAGAGTGAGCGAAACAGCTCCCCTCTGTCTTAGTATGTGTAGCCCATGTATCTGATGCTGTTATGCCAAAAAGGGTATGACTAGTCATATTATTTTTGGCCAGACTGCATCAGATACATAGGCTACAGATACTCAGACAGAGGTGCACTGTTTGCCTCTCTCGGATGCTTTCTCTGGTAAAATAGATTCAGCCTCTTGCGAATTAAAGGAAAATTATGAAACACGGATAGACACGAATGAGAAATAATTTTAGACATTTTTTTATTGTTAATTTTAGGAGAAAGCCTGGCTTCCCTTGGTATTCATGATAGACGCCACTTTCTAGGCTGAATGTCATTACACTTATGGTGTTTCTAATAGACGTCCCTTTCCATTCAAATACTCAGAAACGTATTCCAGTGTGAAAATCTTTACCAGTGTGTGTGCGTGTGTAGGCTACCTGAACCTTCCCTTTCGAAGCATAGCTTACTGTAGCCTATTGATGTTACAAGCATGGTTCAGAAATAAGGGAGATATTTTTAATTAGAGAAGAATGGATTAACTTTTTCAATGCTAGATAAGGATACTGTAGTTATCACATTTAATATTGGATTTATTTATTATCAGTTTCACTTAAGGACCAAAGGATTGACAGCCGTCCCATATAGATTGCAAAATAGTTGGGAAGAGATCTTTGACGTACCGATCCCATGGCATAGTGTTTATGAACTGACACGCAAAACGACACCGGATTCAAAAATTAGAATGTTTCAATTTAAATTATTATATAAAATTCTTGCTACCAATAGAATGTTATTTATATGGGGGATACAATCTTCCCAGCTCTGCAGATTTTGCTGTGAAGAGACAGAATCATTAGATCATTTGTTTTGGTTCTGTCCATTTGTAGCTTGTTTTTGGACACAGGTCCAGGAATGGCTAAAGGATTGCAATATTTACCTGGAACTAACCTTGCAGATAGCATTACTGGGTGATCTGAAAAGTCATAGTCAATCAATCAATAATATAATAATACTTTTAGCAAAAATGTTTATTTTTAATTCACAATCTGTAGAAGAAATGAGAATAGAAAGGTTCAGAACTTTTGTAAAACATCACAGAACCGTTGAAATTTATATGGCAAATAGAAATCCTATATGGATGGTGTTAAGAGATAGATGGGAGGTATTGAATAGAGTTGAAGGATGGGACTAATAACAAATAACAACAAATAATAACAAAGATAACTAATAATGTAAGCATAATGTGTCCATAATAAGTATATAGGTTGTATGTTGGGAGCTTTTGGGAAAGAGCACAGTTAGAAAGATATGGCATATAGAAGCAAACCGGATGGACATCATGAAAATGATCGGAGAGGTTGAGAGTAGAAGAAGTTCAGGAGCAAAAAAAAAAATAATAAAAAAAAATATATATATATATATAATATAATTATTGTAAAATTAACTCTGTCCATAAGGTGTAGATAGTAAGTATAGACCGGAAGTAGAGGCCTGGGCATTGTTGTTCACTAATTTACTCCAAGTAGGGAAAGGATGGTGGGGTTGAAAAGTAATAAAGGGGAGTATATATATATATATACATATATATATAAAAAAAACAAAAAAAACATGGAGGATTGGAAGTGATGCAGACAATTACATTGATAGAAGATACAATCTATCTGCAATATTAAGCTGATCCATTCCCCCCACAAAAAAAAAAAAAAAAAAAATATTATAAATAAAAAGAACAATAAAAAACAATAAAAAAAATAAAAAAGAGAAAATTATGGATTTAGTATCTACAAAAAGGTAAGATGTGTTTTTAAGTCTGGTGCCTCTGCACACACAAGCTTGTTAGATAGCTCTGGTCCAACGTTAAGCCAACTCTCAGAAGTTCAAAGACTTCAAAGTTCCTCCATAGAAGCCGCTCCTCCATAGGTATACAGTGGGGGAAAAAGTATTTAGTCAGCCACCAATTGTGCAAGTTCTCCCACTTAAAAAGATGAGAGAGGCCTGTAATTTTCATCATAGGTACACGTCAACTATGACAGACTAATTGAGGAAAAAATTTCCAGAAAATCACATTGTAGGATTTTTAATGAATTTATTTGCAAATTATGGTGGAAAATAAGTATTTGGTCACTTACAAACAAGCAAGATTTCTGGCTCTCACAGACCTGTAACTTCTTCTTTAAGAGGCTCCTCTGTCCTCCACTCGTTACCTGTATTAATGGCACCTGTTTGAACTTGTTATCAGTATAAAAGACACCTGTCCACAACCTCAAACAGTCACACTCCAAACTCCACTATGGCCAAGACAAAAGAGCTGTCAAAGGACACCAGAAACAAAATTGTAGACCTGCACCAGGCTGGGAAGACTGAATCTGCAATAGGTAAGCAGATTGGTTTGAAGAAGTCAACTGTGGGAGCAATTATTAGGAAATGGAAGACATACAAGACCACTGATAATCTCCCTCGATCTGGGGCTCCACGCAAGATCTCACCCCGTGGGGTCAAAATAATCACAAGAACGGTGAGCAAAAATCCCAGAACCACACGGGGGGACCTAGTGAATGACCTGCAGAGAGCTGGGACCAAAGTAACAAAGCCTACCATCAGTAACACACTACGCCGCCAGGGACTCAAATCCTGCAGTGCCAGACGTGTCCCCCTGCTTAAGCCAGTACATGTCCAGGCCCGTCTGAAGTTTGCTAGAGTGCATTTGGATGATCCAGAAGAGAATTGGGAGAATGTCATATGGTCAGATGAAACCAAAATAGAACTTTTTGGTAAAAACTCAACTCGTTGTGTTTGGAGGACAAAGAATGCTGAGTTGCATCCAAAGAACACCATACCTACTGTGAAGCATGGGGGTGGAAACATCATGCTTTGGGGCTGTTTTTCTGCAAAGGGACCAGGACGACTGATCCGTGTAAAGGAAAGAATGAATGGGGCCATGTATCGTGAGATTTTGAGTGAAAACCTCCTTCCATCAGCAAGGGCATTGAAGATGTGGCTTCGTAAGAAGCATTTCAAGGTCCTGGAGTGGCCTAGCCAGTCTCCAGATCTCAACCCCATAGAGAATCTTTGGAGGGAGTTGAAAGTCCGTGTTGCCCAGCGACAGCCCCAAAACATCACTGCTCTAGAGGAGATCTGCATGGAGGAATGGGCCAAAATACCAGCAACAGTGTGTGAAAACCTTGTGAAGACTTACAGAAAACGTTTGACCTGTGTCATTGCCAACAAAGGGTATATAACAAAGTATTGAGAAACTTTTGTTATTGACCAAATACTTATTTTCCACCATAATGTGCATATAAATTCATTACAAATCCTACAATGTGATTTTCTGGATTTTTTTTCCTCATTTTGTCTGTCATAGTTGACGTGTACCTATGATGAAAATTACAGGCCTCTCTCATCTTTTTAAGTGGGAGAACTTGCACAATTGGTGGCTGACTAAATATTTTTTTTTTTCCCCACAGTAATTTTGTGGGCCTAATTCAGATATTGCATGTCATAACAAGATGCCCAGTCCTTCAAGCCAAGACTTCTCCTCCACCCTCTCTCCCCACCTGCAAAATGTCATTCGCATCTCGCGCCCTACACTTGTCTGTCCATGGTGCATGTAAATGTGGCGAGCTTCTCTATCCGCACTGATTGGTGAAGTAATTTAATCTCAAGTTAAATGTATATAAAGAAAATAGATTTCAGAGGTTTATATGTGTCACGATCGTTGAGAGACGGGTCAGACCAAGGTGCAGCGTGGTATGCGAACATGTTTATTAAACTGGATAAACACGTACAAAACAACAAAAGGCAACGAAATGTGACGTCGGAACCCTACACACAAATAAGCCAAACACACCGAAACACAAACAAGATCCCACAACCCAGGCAGGAAAACTGGCTGCCTAAGTATGATCCCCAATCAGAGACAACGAGCGACAGCTGCCTCTGATTGGGAATCACACCCGGCCAAACGTAGAAATAGAAACCTAGATCTAAACATAGATCTACCATAACATCGAACTAAACATGCACACCCTGACCAAACTAACTAGAGTTATATAGGTCAGGGCGTGACAATACGATATAAACCAGTACTTTTTTTGGATTCTAACCGGTTCAGAACTTTATTTTACAGGTCGGAACAGTGGAACAGACCTAAAAAATAATAATGGTTATGTTCAGAACGAAACGATTGGAAAATAATTTTGGTTCCAACCCCTGCATCGATTAAGGTTAAACATTTTATGTCCATTTTATGTCCGCCCCACCTTGGCCACCCATTCAAAATGTTTTGGACACACCACTGCCTACATATAGCCTTTAAAAGCATTATGATTCTGCCCATGGACATTTATCATTGATCAATATGCTATCATTAATCAGAAGAGTTACATAAGGAAAATGTACATTACATTTAATGTGTATTAGATGGGCTAGTTATATTTACCATAGGAGATTGTCCTGTGGCTAGGGAGACTAAGTTGAAACACTAAAGGTTTGTGTGATCAAGGTACAGCAGGGTGTGGGATAGTCGTCCAGTTGTGGTTAGACATACGACTGCGAAGAGCCATTGCAATATATAATTTGAACTGCTATCAGACCTCGGCCAAGTCTGTCTCATCTGTCCTGACCACAGTCTACAGTCTGCAATGCAATAGTTGTCACATGGGGATACACTGACTCTTCCTTTGTCTGCTCTGTGCATCCTGGAAAGCTGACTAGACGGCAGGTACTGTATAAGGACTAACTAATACTAGGAGTATCAATAAACATGTAGCAGTGCATAAATCAATGCCAGTGCGTGTCTCAATCATAAAAAAGGAATCCCACCTCATCACTCCTCCTGTTTTACCCCCAATGTGTTTAACAGGAACGAGAGTATATATATATTTTTAATAGCTTGTTTCTCTGGGAGAATGCGTCCGTTGCTCAGTCCTGTTCCAGATGAGCGAACCCTTCTTGTTCCCTCTCCCTCTCCACGTGGAGCACAGGAGAACATAGCCCCCTTGCCTCCCATCAGTCACTCTCAAGGGGGACCCAGTCAGGAATGCAGCCAGGCTCAGTAGGCCTCTGGGAGGGAGGTGCAAGACGGGCTGGAGGTCCCAGACACCAACATACACAGAGTAAGACACTCACACACACATGCAAGGCAAGGCAGGAGGAGGGTCTGAGAGGGGTGTGATGGATAATGTGAGCACCAAGGTCAAGAGCACACTGCATTTGAAAAAAAAAACTCCTTTGCAGTCCGCAGCTGAAACTTAAAGAGTTTGTTTGGATTCGCTGCACACTCACTTATATGTTCTTAAGAGATGATACATAAACATATAAGGAACAATGGGCGTGTATGCAAAGGTGTTTTGCATGTCCATGTAAAGATATAGTACATATGTTTTTGCCTGTCGTGGTGTGATCACTCATGATGGAAAACTTTGGCTGCATGGGAGGACCCAGAAACATGTCTTACCACACCAAGCATGTAGTTATAAGTCTTCCAGGCCTTCAGACCACCACAGGGGCCCATCACCGTAGCACCGCCGGTGGGTCAGAGGGTTTACTATTTTAGGAGCTGTCTAAAATTATTCCATAAATAATGACAGGAATGTGTGTATAGTCAGTGTGAGTTTATGACTGGATATACTGTATACTCATTACCCTCCCTGATTTACGAGCCTCCCTGTAGTATGTAAGTGTGCATGCTTACCTGTGTGCATGCGTGTTTGTTTGTGTGTGTACAGTATACGTACTGTGTGTGTGAGAGAATGTATGTGCTTTCGTATGAGTGGGATGTATAGGGAAGGGGGGCATGCTGGGTCTCTCCATCTTCATCTCTCTCTCTCTCTCTCTCTCTCTCTCACTCTCTCTCTCTCTCTCTCTCTCCATCCATCCATCTCACTAGGGAGGCAGGTCTCAGAGTTTCTCAGGAATGTTTTCCTCTGGTTGCGTGGGTCGCCAGGGGAACACTGGTAGAGGTCACCATACTCCCTCTCCATCCCTGGAGGCTATCAGCTAACTAAGTTAGCATGAGATATCTCTGTCCCAGCCCTCCCTCTCTTCCATTCCTCCCTCTCTTCCTCCCCCTGGGTTAATGTGAGCGAGAGAGAGAGAGAGAGAGAGGGGGGGGGGCAGAATGTTGGCTTTCAACTTGCCCTCCTTGCCCTCGTTGGCACACACACGCACGCACACACGCACGCACTCACACAGAGAGTCCCCCTTCTTATCCTTCCGAGTGGCGCAGTGGTCTAAGGCACTGCATCGCAGTGCTAGCTGTGCCTCTAGAGATCCTGGTTCGAATCCAGGCTCTGTCGTAGCCGACCGGGAGACCCATGCGGCGGCGCACAATTGGCCCAGGATAGGGGAGGGAATGGCTGGCAGGGATGTAGCTCTGTTTGTAGAGCATGGCGTTTTCAACGCCACGGTTGTGGGTTCGATTCCCACGGGGGGCAGTATAAAAAATAATGTATGCACTAACTGTAAGTCGCTCTGGATAAGAGTGTCTGCTAAATGAGTAAAATGTCATCCCTGGCCGGGCCCAATGAAAACAGGTGCCTCTGGGAATATTTTAGATGTCACCATTGTCTTAAAGATCACATTCAATTAAATGCGAAGTGTGCGTGTGTGCGTGCATACGTGCGTGTGTGTGTCTGCAGAGTTAGTAGAGGAATCAGTAACACAATATACTGAAACCTCCTGTCCTTGCAGGCGATGTTCAGTTACTTAATGCCAACATGCAGCGAAGCATGCACCACAAGGGTCACCCTGACCAACTTCACCCCATGATATCTTACTGCCCCCTTACAATACCACCTCCAACTGAAGAAGAGGCCAGCTTACCAAGAGACTATTACCTACAACTGAGGATGGATTTTTTACTCAAAAGCTCTTTTGCATTTTATGGCAATATAATCTCTTTCTCTCTTTCCCTCTTCATCCTCCCTTCTCTGTCCCTGCCATCGAAGGCCAGATTTACTGCCGAGGTAACGTGGTTCTCTGTAAAAAAGGTCATCTATCAACCACAGAGTGTCAGGGTCTCAGAGAGTAGTCCTAGTTAAAGCATTCTACCCCTGCGACAAATCCACTTTATTGGCATTGCAGACAGGATCCAGTGAGAGCTGGGACTGGAGCCAGGACTGGAGCCCCCCCCCCCCAATCCCCTTTAGGTGCAAGGGTTAAGGCTGTGCGTCATGGATGGCTGGGTTTCAGCAGAGTAGAAATTACAAATGTCATATCATGCTGTATTTCATTTAAACTGCAGAGAGCTCTGGAACTTTTAACATTTAATTCCCAGAAGGACCACAACATATAGCCATTAGGAGAAAAGCCATTAGAAAAGCAGAACTGATGATGAGGATGGAAATATTGGAGTAGTTTTTGTCAATCATGACGATGTTGAGGATTATGAAATATTACAGTAGTTATTGATGAATGTTATTGATTGATGATGATTTTGATGATGATGATGAAGATGATGATTTTGATGACAATTATGCCTTTGTCACCTGTATTTAATTAGATTCTGTCCTGGGTATATGTCCTGCATTGAGGCATCCAGAATAAGAAACAGCCAGGCAGCCAACACCCTGAGGCTACCCATAGCGGTCTGCCTGACCCTGGGTAAAGAATCTACCCAGGGTCCCTCCCTCTCCACGCCTATAGGCTGTGACCCCAGATCTATTGATGTAGGGACCCATCATAATGGGGGCCACACCACGCCACGGCTGGTTCTGTTTGCTGTTTGTTGTGTGTTTGCTTAGTCATACTTGTTGCTCTATGAGGTCAGTGACCTTTGGAGTTTCTCCCACACAGTGGTTAGTGGTTAGCGTCTCCCCTCCTCTCTCTGTCACTGCATGGTCCACCTCTGGACTCTCCCTCACCCCTTTTTTAGCCACTCGATTAGCCTGAGGTGGTGGCTGAACTTAGGGACACACTCTGTCCCTCTATGGGAGAACTGGGAACAGGGAGGAAATGGGTCATTTTCCCAAGGATGGGACAGGATTGGCAGGGATGGATACAACATGAGGGTTGGCTTAGAGAGGAAACATGGGGATTACTGGTACTCTCCCCTATAAGAGTGAAACATCCTTTTACATCACGTGTCATACTGAGAGAAGAGTAAAATAGATAAGAGGAAACATGAATTAATGTATTTTAGTCTCAATTGATAAATGTAATTTCACATTTTGTCGCCTTTATAATACAATAAAAAAAGTAATAAGGGGATGTTTTAGTGGCATGTTTGCAATGGTCTCTTTAAATGGCTTGAGGCTATAGCAGAGGAATTTCATTTTGAGGTCAAAGGTTAGATAGAGGACTTCAAAACCAGGACCCGATCTGGCTTGAGTTTTTCCTTTGCCTAGTTAATTTCATCAGGTGCCCACTACATCCCTACAACTTACTCATTTGAAACAGCAGCAGTAACATTTCTGAGCACTTCTACACTAAAACCAAAACCCAAAAGACCTGCCATTATTAGTTATTTGCTATTTCCGTTCTCTGGGCTGCAAAATAACAGAGCAACGGTCTAGCCCTGTTCCTTGGCTAAAAATGAAACCGTGCAACTTCCATCCCTCCTAAATTAAATAGCTGCTTAAGGACGGATATTACTCATGACTCCGACCACTGCCAAGTCCTGCTCCGAGGGCCATTAAGGTGTTTTAAAGACAGCCGTTCATATTTGTGCTGGATCGCCTTTCACTAGTTTAAATATTCCCTAGAAACATTTTAATATAAATGTATACCCACGGTCATATTCTGCATAGTGCTATACCATCCAACATCGTTGTGCATCATTCAACACCTTCTATATTATATTACCTGGTTATATTACCTGGTTATACCTCAGGGTTCATGTGGGATTTATTTGGAACAGTCCCCAAAATTGGTGGCCTCTGTGTGATTCACAATGTATGCTGCCTCCAACGTAGGCTGTTCCACCAAGCCTCATTTTACCCTGTTTTACACCATTAATCCCATTCCAGAATATCTAACCCTATTCTGCTACAGCAGCAGTCCTTCACGAGCTCACCCTCTACCAACATAACTAGGTGTCACGAACAGAAGAGGACCCAAGAGCGCAAGTTCAAATTCAGAGCTCTTTATTCAAGGTTACAGGCGGGAAGAGGAGTCCCAGGGGTGTCAGGGGTCTTTCAGGGTCCTCCTGTGGGTACCTGTGCTCCGGGGTCACCAAATGTCCGGGGTGTCCAGTCCAAGTGCTTAGTGTGTGTTCCCCAGTGATGGAGCGGCGTATCGGGCTGAGGGTGGTGAATCGTCTGGGCACGCTCATCTGGTGGTCGGAGACCTGGGGGAACACACACACACAACAGCAATATGAATGGCAGGCAGAAGTACAGATCAGGGCTGGGCAAATATCGTGGTGAGAGACAGAAGGCAGAAACGAGTTACCGGAGGGGCTGAAGATCGGAGAGTAGTCGAGGTCCAGAAGGCAGGTTGGGATAGACGGGGCAGTAGAACAAGGAGGCAGTCAAGAAAGGATCGGTATCACAAACAGGGAGTCAGAGCGCAGACAGGCAGGTTACTGGTCCGGGTTTGAAGACGATCTGACAGGGGCTTGGCTGAAAACCAGGGCTTGATATACTGGGAGAGGTAGTGGGGAAATGCAGTTCAGCTGGCAGAGTAATTAGAACAGAGTGAGGCAAGGTGAGGATGGTGAGTGGGAAATGCAGTGCAGCTGGCCAGGTAACAAGAGCAGAGCAGGGCAGGTGGAGCTAGTTAGGCTGAGTAGAGAGAGGGAGGTGAGCAGAGTGGAAGATAATTGAATGCAATTAATGTTGCTACCAGGGAGAGAGAGTGCTCATGACAGGACCCCCTCCAAGGGACGGCCCCAGAAGTCCCAAGAACAACATCATGCCGGGAGGTGGAGGGGAGCAGGCGCGGGTCAGAACTCCTCCGAGTGGTCCGAGTGAATCTCCTCATCCTCAGAAGGAGCTGGAGGGTCACGGTCGGGAGACAGGACAGGCACTGAGACAGGAGCAGGCGGGCCGGACGGCTAGGGAACCCCTCTTGGGACGGCCCCCTACCGATTGCAGGCTGATCAGGATGTAGTCGGTGGAAGTCAGTGATAAGGGTCCGGTCCACTATCCTCCTGGCCGGGATCCAGGTCCTCTCCTCTGGACCATATCCCTCCCAATCAACGAGGTACTGGAGACCCCCTACCCCTTCGCCTAGAGCGGAGCAGCCGCGGACGGTGAAGACAGGACCGCCATCTACGGCGCGGAGGAGGTGGCGCCGGAGCTGCAGGGACCAGGGGACTTTCATGGACCGGCTTGACCTTGGAGACGTGGAAGGTGGGGTGGACCAGGAAGCGGGCAACTGAAGTCGGACCGCCGTTGGACTGATGACTTTCTGCACAGGAAAAGGACCAATGAAGCGAGGGCCAGCTTTCGTGATACAACCCGCAGCGGCAGATCCGGGCAGACAGCCAGACCTTCTGACCAACCCGGTAAGTAGGTGCTGGGGTCCTCCGTCGGTTGGCACCGACGGGCGTAGCTGGTTCCAGACTTCAGGAGCACAGTGCGAGCCTGGGCCCAAGTGCGGCGGCAGCGGTGGGCATACGCAAGAGCAGACGGACAGGTGGCATCCGCCTCCTGGCTGGCAAACAGTGGAGGTTGATACCCGTAGACACACTGAAAGGGGGAGAGCCCGGTGGAGGAACTGGTGAGTGAATTATGGGCATATTCCACCCAGAGCAGGTGTTGAGCCCAGGCCCGGGGATTTTGGGAAGCCACACACCTCAGTGCCTTCTCCAGCTCCTGGTTCATGCGTTCAGTCTGGCCGTTTGACTGCGGGTGGAATCCAGACGATAGGCTGGCGGTGGCCCCAAGGAGATGACAGAACTCCTTCCAAAAGGTTGCTGAGAATTGCGGGCCCCGGGTCTGACACTATATCCTGGGGTAGGCCATGGATACGAAACACATGTTCCAGGACCACCTGGGAGGTCTCTTTAGCAGAGGGTAGTTTGGGAAGGGGCACGAAGTGGGTCATCTTACTAAAGCGGTCAACAATGGTAAGGATGACTGTGTGTCCGTCAGAGGGCGGAAGGCCCGTAACAAAGTCCAGTGAAACGTGGGACCAGGGCCTCTTGGGTATGAGTAGGGGTTGCAGCAACCCAGCAGGAGGCTGGTTGGGAGTCTTGTTTCGGTTACAAGTGGGACAAGCTCGGGATGAATTCTCGGACATCCCGTCTCATCCCCCGGCCACCAGAACCGCTAGCGGACCAGATGAAGGGTGCGAGTGATGCCGGGATGACAGGCCAGACGGGATTCGTGCCCCCCACTGAATCACAGGTGACCTGAGATTTGCTGGAACAAACAGACGGTTGGGGGCGCTGGTGCTTGGACCTGGCTGGTCCCGAAGAGCCTCCATGACCTGCTTCTCGATCTCCCAGGTGAGGGCCGCTACGACCAAGTGGCTGGGAAGAATGGGAGCTGTCATGGCGGTGGTCTCGTCCTTTCTGAAACATCCGGGAAAGAGCATCAGGTTTGATGTTGCGAGATCCCGGGCGGTAGGAGAGCGTGAAATTGAGCGCGTAAAGAACAGAGACCACCGCTGTTGACGGAGTTCAGCCTCCTGGCTGTTTGGATATACTCCAGGTTCTTGTGGTCTGTCCACACTACGAATGGTTCCTTTGACCCCTCTAACCAGTGCCGCCATTCTTCAAGGGCGAGCTTGACAGCCAACAGCTCGCGGTTCCCAATGTCGTAGTTGCATTCGGCAGGGGTTAGCCGACGGGAGTAGAAGGCACAGGGGTGCATCTTGCCATCCTCAGCTGCTCTTTGAGAAAGCACTGCACCACTCCCACGTCCGAAGCATCTACCTCCACCACAAACTGCCTTGCTGCATCTGGCATCTGGAGGATGGGAGCAGAAGTGAAACATGTCTTGAGGATATTGGAAGGCCTTATCAGCAGCTGATGTCCATTGGTACGGTTGTTTAGTGCTGGTTAGCGCCGTGAGGGGTGCAGCCACTGTGCTATAGTTTCTGATGAATCTCCTATAAAAGTTGGCAAAGCCCAGGAACTGTTGCAACTTCTTCCGAGACTCAGGAACTGGCCAGGAAGTGACAGCCGACACCTTCGTGAGATCCATCTGAATGCTGCCCTCGGTCACCACATACCCCAGGAATGAAACGGTCTTGGCATGGAACTCGCACTTCTCTGCCTTCACGAAAAGAGAGTTCTCAGCAGGCGCGCAGGACCAACCGGACGTGGTGCGTGTGTTCTGACAGAGTCTTTGAGAATATTAAAATATCGTCAAGGTACACAAATACGAACGTATTTAGCATGTCCCTGAGGATATCATTCACTAGGGCTTGAAAAACTGCTGGGGCATTGGTGAGGCCGAAGGGCATGACGAGATATTCATAGTGGCCGGTTGGTGTGTTGAACGCTGTCTTCCATTCGTCTCCCTCCTCATCCGCACCAGATGGTAGGCATTGCGAAGGTCCAGCTTAGTGAATACAGTGGCTCCCTGCAGCAGTTCGAAGGCAGACGAAAGTAAGGGCAGTGGGTAGCGATTCTTAACCGTGATGTCGTTCAGACCCCGGTAATCTATGCATGGACGAAGAGAACCGTCCTTCTTGCCGACAAAGAAGAATCCCGCTCCTGCGGGGGAAGACGACGGTCTAATTATCCCGGAGGCAAGAGAGTCATTAATGTAGTCCTCCATGGCCTTTCTTTCCGGGGCTGACAGTGAATACAGACGACCCTTGGGAGGTGCTGTGCCAGGCAGGAGATCAATCGCGCAGTCATAGGGTCTGTGTGGGGGTAGAGATGTCGCCTTGGATTTGTTGAACACCTCTTTCAGGCTGTGGTAACAGGCCGGAACATTGGATATGTCGGAGGTAGCGCTAGATCCTTCCCCGGTGAACGGGCAGGGTGGCCCCCTTAAACAGGTCTGGTGACAACTCCTTCCCCACTCACGGACTGTTCCTGTCTCCCAGTCGATGTGGGGGTTGTGCTGACGGAGCCACGGGTATCCAAGAATGAGTGGTTGGCCAGGTGAGTGTAGGAGGTGAAACTGGATGGACTCCTGGTGGTTTCCTGACAGCAGGATTGTCACAGGGGCGGAGATATGAGTGACAGTGCCAAGATGATGCCCATCCAGGGCTCGTGCAGGAATGGGTTGTGTCAGTTGATGATGGTTCACGCCCAGTTGCTGTGCAAGCTCAGGGTCCATGATGTTTGCTTCGGCTCGGAATCCACAAGGGCGGCCAATGTATGAGTCTTGTCAGAAAGCTGAAGGCGGAGATGAAGCAGGGTCTTTCGGATGGAGGGAGACTGAAGGCTTGTTGAGCTCACCCGGATCTCCCCTACACCTGGTGAGCTGCGGCTTTTGCCGGACAAGTAGCGACACGGTGATTCTCGCCACCACAGTAGAGGCAAAGGTTGGAGCTTAGGCCGGCGCCGACGCTCCTCGGGAGTCAGAGAGGCACGGCCAATCTCCATGGGCTCAGGCTGATTGAGTTGGCTATGGGACTTGACAGGCAGGGGGCTGGACAGAAGCGGATCGACCCGGGTACGGATGGCAGGTTGACTGAGACGGCCCTTCTCCCTCCTCCGGGTCTGTATACGGCGGTCAATGCGAACGGCAAGGTCAATGGCGGCATCAAGCGTTGAGGGCGGGTCATGGGAAACAAGCTCGTCCTTGATATAGTCCGCCAGGCTATGGAGGAAGGCTTGCACCAGTGCCTCTGGGTTAAACGAGCTTTGACTGGCCAGGGTACGAAAGTCAATGGAGAAGTCTGCCACTGTCCGATTGCCCTGACGGATGGTGAGCAGAGCTTGTGACGCTCGGCTGTTGGCGAGCCTAGGTCAAAGACCTTTAACATCTCCTCCTCAAAGGCACTGAAGGAGGCACAGGCTGGGGTTTGCCGGTCGAATTCCGCCGTTCCCCACAACCGAGCTCGACCGGTGAGATGTGTGATGACATACCCCACCTTGGCTCCCTCTGTTGAGAAAGTCCTGGGCTGTAGTGCAAACTGGATTCGGCAGCTGCTCAAGAATGGTCTTACTTGCTTCTGGTTGCCATCAAAACGTTCCGGGTTCCCAATCCTTGGTTCAGGAGCGTGGGGATCTGGTGGCAGCACTGCCGGGCCTGCAGCATTGGGACCTCCAGCGGAGGGATGAAGGAGTATCGGTGGTACAGGAACAAAAGGACCAGGGGGGTGCAGGTGGAGTAGCCGGGCTTGAGAGTAGTTGCAGGGCTTGGGCTAGCTGTTGTTGCTGCAGTTGGAACTGTTGTTGCTGCTGGTTGAATAGCTGGAGAAGGGAAGCGATGTCGCCAGCCATCCGATTTATGTCTCCCTCAGAGCGTTCCAGTCGCTGTAGGGCAGTCCTCTCTGGCTCTTCCTCCATCGTGGTCAGGAGTGCGCTGGGTCCATGATGGTCAGATCGTTCTGTCGCGAACAGAAGAGGACCCAAGAGCGCAAGTTCAAATTCAGAGCTCTTTATTCAAGGTTACAGGCGGGAAGAGGAGTCCCAGGGGTGTCAGGGGGTCTTTCAGGGTCCTCCTGTGGTACCTGTGCTCCGGGGGTCACCAAATGTCCGGGGTGTCCAGTCCAAGTGCTTAGTGTGTGTTTCCCCAGTGATGGAGCGGCGTATCGGGCTGAGGGTGGTGAAACGTCTGGGCACGCTCATCTGGTGGTCGGAGACCTGGGGATACACACACACAACAGCAATATGAATGGCAGGCAGAAGTACAGATCAGGGCTGGGCAAATATCGTGGTGAGAGACAGAAGGCAGAAACGAGTTACCGGAGGGGGCTGAAGATCGGAGAGTAGTCGAGGTCCAGAAGGCAGGTTGGGATAGACGGGGCAGTAGAACAAGGAGGCAGTCAAGAAAGGATCGGTATCACAAACAGGAGTCAGAGCGCAGACAGGCAGGTTACTGGTCCGGGTTTGAAGACGATCTGACAGGGCTTGGCTGAAAACCAGGGCTTGATATACTGGGAGAGGTAGTGGGGAAATGCAGTTCAGCTGGCAGAGTAATTAGAACAGAGTGAGGCAAGGTGAGGATGGTGAGTGGGAAATGCAGTGCAGCTGGCCAGGTAACAAGAGCAGAGCAGGGCAGGTGGAGCTAGTTAGGCTGAGTAGAGAGAGGGAGGTGAGCAGAGTGGAAGATAATTGAATGCAATTAATGTTGCTACCAGGGAGAGAGAGTGCTCATGACACTAGGGGGTCTGAGATTCTGTCTAGAATGATGATTTTGGGACCACGGTATATAGGAAAACCTCTATTTAAACTGGGATGTACACTCTTAGAAAAAAGGGTTCCAAAAAGGTTATTCGTCTGTCCCCATACGAGAACCCTTTTTGGTTCCAGGTAGAACTCTTTTGGGTTCCATGTAGAACCCTCTGTGTAAAGGGTTCTACATGGAACTCAAAAGGGTTCTACCTGGAACCAAAAGGGTTCTACCTGGAACCAAAAGGTAGAACCAAAAGGGGTTCTTCAAAAGGTTATCCTATGGGGACAGCCGAAGAACCCTTCTAGGTTCTAGATAGCGCCTTTATTTCTAAGAGTGTATGTTTCTTGGGAGAACCGACCGAACAGTGCTGCCCTGGCCTGCATTCCTGTGGAAGTTCAATAAAGGATTATGTTAAACTGGCTGTTCTGTACTGCTTGTGCAGAAAGGCCCCTTGGGGGTCCTTTACCCTGGAAGACTCTTTATTCGAGGGGCGAGGGAGCCGTCCATGCGGCTAGGGTTACACCGGGACCCAGCGACCTTAGGGGTCACAGGGCCAAACGCAAAAGTGACAATGTGGATAATTGCCTGCAAAAGATAATGGACTGCTGATTGAGATCAATTACTTTCTCAAAGACAGAGCAGGGAAGGGGGTGAAAAGCGTTGAATGAACTCTGGACTAAAACGTCTGGAAGCAGTGGAACAATGAGAAAGCTGAGAGTAATGGAGACGCTCAGTTAACACGAAATGTGTTGATAGAAGGCTTTCAAAACACAAGTGTCAATCCCAACACACACACACACACATGCATAGATGTGCACACACACTCACACAAACTTGCATCCACGCAGACACACACGCACGCAGGAATGGAGGCACACACACACACAAACAAACACACCCAGGCAGAAGTGTGGGACTGATATAAACAGTGTAGCTTATGAAACTGCCTCTGAGTGAGACATCATAATGGCGATATGTATGTAAAGTTAATTCAAATGGAACATGACTGAGTGAGTGGGACAACAGAGGAGGTTCCTTGTGAGAGAGACTATAAAATCAGTGTCCTTCTGCATATGTCTGAAAACAAATCAACAAACACACACATGCATACAAACATGGTGAAAACAAAACTCTCTAATGCTCACAGTATTGGAATAATGATTTATTTTGCACTATAAAATACATATATTCCCACAGAGTCTATTGGTCAAATAGAGCAGATACATTTCAGTCATTTAGCAGACACTCTTATCCAGAGTGACTTACAGTAGTGAGTTCACCCAATAAAACATTCAAATTGAAGACATGTGCCGGTGATGCAATCAAACAATGACGCTTTCTCCCCAGCAAAGACACAAAGCCTATTTTACATGAATGAGAGAGAAAAATATCTTAATAAATGTTAAATATTAAAATGATTTTATTGCTGAAATAACCATTTACAGTCATACAAAATATGAACTACATATGCACACCATATGTATGTACGTGCATATGCACGTTCACGCACACACACACACACACACACACACACACACACACACACACACAACCTGGGGGCTCGGGTTTTAGTGGTACATATACAGTATCTGCCAGTCAAGGCGTTGTGCTTTAATTCCTCACACCATTTTCCTCTGCGAGGCACAGCCTTTTGTCACACAGCTCTGTAGTGGTCCTCCTGGATCAGAGAAATACCCTTTAACTGGAATGGAATGTACACATAGGGCTTATGAATACCTTTATCGCAAGAACTTACAAAATCATTGGAATGTGAGAAATGTATTTATTTGTTGTACTGGATCAGTGATGTACAGAGCAAATTCAATATAATTTCACTTGCTTCTCTAACAACTGGCTATACTGACCAATAGCCACTGAAATTACCATTCCCGTGAAACCTGAAACACAAGTTGGAGAGCATATGAAATGAGACCTGGGGTTCGGAGGGAATTTACTGCAGACACATTGCAATATCATTTCTGGTAGTTTCTCTCTACAAACAGAGTGATGTCTGCAGCACGTTGAAGACTCAAAGCAGCAAAGTGAGAGATAGGGAGAGAGAGAGAGAGAGAAATAAGACATGAGGACAGCAGCAGCGAGGGGGGGAGTGAAATAGAGAAAATTAAATACGTAGGCTGACACACAGTGAACTGTTTAACCCATCCCTCTGACACAGATTCTTCCTCCCTGGAGGCTGCCTGTTATTTGGAGGCCAACCACAGGCCCCAGTTCTCAGAGCATGGACCCGTACGTGACAGTCTGCGGGATCCATCAATCCTCATCACACACTGCTCTCTCTCAGCCCACTCAGCCAGGGAGCAGATAGCTGGCTCCAAACAAAGCACCAAGAAAGGGGAATGGACCCTGATTAGGACTAATGTATGGCAGGAAAGCACCACTGACAGCTAGAGTAGGCCAGAGCCATGCCTGTGTGAGACTGTGCTGGGGAGTGTGGGGGGTCGAGTGGTGTGGGTATGGGTATGGTTGCAGGGCTCTGGGGCTTTGATGTAAACAAGATGAATATCTGCCATGTTTACGCTTTAATTTGGTGCCCAATTGTGAGAAGATTGGTTACAAATTGAAAAATGAAGATCAGGTGCAGGGCCCGGGAGCAAACCCACAGCCCCCTTTGCCCCCCTCCACACACTCACCCACAAACGCACGCACACACTCTCACACATCTCCTTTCCCCTCAGTTTACCCCAAAACCCCACCGATACATGGCATGGCCCCCACCATTAGAATCCCTAAGCGCTCCCCTGCCCTGCCTTTCCCCCTCCTCTCTTCTTCCCCACAGGTGGAAGTACAACATTACACAACCACTTTTATTTCCACCAGCCAAAAGTGTGCCCATAAACTTCCTTTTATGCATTTTTGTCACATATTTAAGAAAGTCGTAAGAGTATTTATAGAGCAGTCGTAATGGTGAGGAGGGGTGAGGAGGGGGGAGAAGGTGAGAGAAGGGGGAAGGAGGTTGTACGCTAACTCGAGCTGCACTGCTGCTGCACTCCTGGATCCTGGGAGAACTGAACATCTTGATTTCATTACAGGGGGTCAGGGGTGGTGGGCAGCAGGGGAGGGGTTTGACTGTGTGTTTCAGTGTGTGTGTGTGCACGTGTGTATGTGCCTTGCTTATACGTGTGCATGCTTGTGCACGTACGTGCATGTGTGTGGTGGGGGGTGTCCCCAATCATCTATAGAATCCATCATGCCATAGTCCCATCCAGGTGGGGGAGAAATGGCCCAGCAGCAGACAGCAGACAGGAGCATTATAGGGAGTCTGTCTCTAGGTGGACTGGGACAAAATAAGAACCTGATGACATCTAGCTGACCCAAATATCCCTCTTTACACAGCCCATCTCTGCCTCTTAAACAAGACCTGTCTGCAGTGCAGTGCAGCGATGACAATGTATTTAGCTCACTATTGACAGCAAAGGTTTAGGAACTTACATTCAACTGTTTTCTGTTAGCAAAATGTCACAATATAATTCAACTGTGCATGTAGAAGTGTATTCTAATGTATTTATCAGTGTTTTCATCCAGGGAATATTGGCTAAGAGTGTGACTTTTCAAGTAATGTAACACCATACCAACCACCCCTGACCGCCACGCACACGCACACATACACACACACACACACACACACACACACACACACACACACACACACACACACACACACACACACACACACACACACACACACACACACACACACACACACACACACACATACACTGTTCGAATGGGAGAGGCTTCTGTTGGGGCTTAATGCAGCTGAGGCTGTCCTGGCTACCTTCCTGCCGTCACTCAGAAACTGCTGACCCTTGTCTGGGTCGTGTTCCCACAGAGTTCACACTCTCTAGATGTACGTACACACACACACACACACACACAACCCCACAATTCCATCTCTGCTTCACAGCTAACACAAAGACTACACGAGGCAACAAAAGCATAACATATCTCAGCAAACAAAGATCCATCACCACGTCTTACTTTATACAATGAGAGTTTAACCGGAGAGAAACAGATAGCTAGTACTAATACAGCATTAGAGACTCAAATCAAACAGTTAATACACTGTTTTTAAATTAATATACCATTAGCTTTATGCTTTATTTATCGTCAGATGTATATTATTTGTACAATATGTTAAAATCTTAAAAACATTTATTTGATGCTGTGTCCTGTAAAAAAAATACATTAAAATGATAATTTTCAAATGTGTCAATGCAGCATACAGGGATCAATCAAATGGCTATCTCCTGCATTGTTCTGAATCACAGGTGTTATTGTGTCGTAGATACGGCAGCACTGACAGATAAAACACTGTGTCACATCAACCCAGTGTTAAATCCAGGGGCCTGTGAAAACACCCACCCAAAAACAAACACACACCCCTCCACTGAATCCCCCAGCCACCAACTCTATGATAACACATCTCTCTCCTATGGGCTCTGTGTTATTTCATAACCTTTATGTTTTAATGACTATTATCTGGCCTTACAGCAGGAGGGATGTGTCGGGACACAGAGATACAGCCCCATCTTCCTGAAAATGTTTATTTTCCATCCTTATCACACCTACCTCTCTCTGTCACAACTACTGTAGCTCCTGTCCCTCTCCAACACCCCTCTCATCATTAAAGATAATGTGCCGTGCAAGCTTGTAATGTCTGTTTTCAAAAGAGAGGGTCATATAATTGCGCAGTAAAGATAAAATGTGTCCATTGTTATTACGTAGATGCTACAGTCAGTGATAACTAACCATTTGCAAACGTAACAAAGTAGTCATAAAAT
Source organism: Coregonus clupeaformis (assembly GCF_020615455.1). Classification (NCBI taxonomy): domain Eukaryota; kingdom Metazoa; phylum Chordata; class Actinopteri; order Salmoniformes; family Salmonidae; genus Coregonus; species Coregonus clupeaformis. The sequence continues at coordinate 35,156,021 of NC_059212.1, forward strand.
CATCAGTCTGGGTGCACCTCAATATCTGTCAATCTGGGTGCACATCAATATCTGTCAATCTGGGTGCACATCAATATCTGTCAATCTGGGACTAAGTCGATAAACATCAGACTGTAGTGTCACATCACGATGCATAACTCAAGTTGAGATGTACAGTATAACTCAATTTCCACACTCAGAAAAACATGACTTACATGGCTGATTATGTATTTTCATAGTAGTTAAATACATAGACGCTGTGCAATTACAGTGAAAGTAAATATTGTTATATGGTACTTATTGCGTAACTACACATTGCACATTTTTCATGAATTTGTTAACCAAACTCATAACTACCGAATATGCTATTCATAAGGCAATATCCATTAATGAACCTAGCGGATATGCCGTTTAGGATCATTGATGAAAACATCAGTGTGAGATCTGGCTGTGTGTAGGCGAGATGTCTTTTGTCTCTGTTCTGAGAATGCTCTTTGAACGCAGCAGCAAGAACGTGTTGTGGAAGTGTAGAAAACAGGTGCTTTGTGGTTCAGGCAGGCCGCTCTCTCTGTTTGATGTCCTTTATAAGAAACAGACGGTAAGAGCTGGGCCGGGGGTGTCCAGAAACAGAGTGGGCTAGAGCCAGAGCCAGCAGGGGACTACAATCTGTCTGTCAATCCTATAGAAGACCCTTAGACATAGAGAGATTAGGGTTTTTCAATTAAATATAACTTTTTTTATCATGTAATATCTAACTCCTATTTATGCATTTTAAACTACATCACTAATCAAAACTGATGTGAGCAAGGCTGATAGGTCTGGTAGGCAAAGCTTAAAGCAAACTGTTATATCTTCTCTGTTCTTCACACACTGCTTGGTAGAGAGGTGGCCAGAATTGACGTAGTATAATTTCCAGGTAGTTAATTAGATCCCACAAAAGTCTACATTAACCTGACTTACTGTAAAAGTAATAACTACATTACCCAGGTCTGAGACCATCCATGTTCCTAGGAGCTACTGTATGTACATGGCCCCAGTCACAGTCCTTATAATATCTGTCCACAAAGGGAAACCCACTCACAGACAGATTCATCACAGCTCAACTAGCTCCTCAAGCTCTCCCCAGAGAGAGGGCATGGCCAACACCCAGCACTAACATGGTTGACCTCGGCCCAAACGGAACAAAGCAGACACAATCAAAATAAACCGCATCATGATGATGTGATAATCCGCTTTGACAAAGCGTCTCGAGTCTGAATTAAGATGTCATTTTTTATCTCCAGACTGACACCTGTTTATAATAGCAGGTCTGAAGTGACTTATGGACCTGTTATTCTTGGCTGCAGCCGGAATGTGGTCCTCTGTAGCTCAATTGGTAGAGCATGAAGCTTGTAACGCCAGGGTAGTGGGTTCGATCTCCGGGACCACCCATACGTAAAAATATATGCACGCATGACTGTAAGTCGCTTTGGATAAAAGAGTCTGCTAAATGGCATATTATAAAAAATAAAAAGTTGGTATACGATGTATACCTGCTTATACCCTCCACAATGTCACTACACACACACACACCCCTCTAGCCTGGAATGATCAGAATCAGCTGTGTAGCTGAAAGCCTCGACTCTGCTGCTGTCAGACAAAACTGTGGAAAGGCAGAGCAGTGTGAGCCAAGATGTCCACCGTTCAGCCAAATCAGATTGATTACAGCTTTTTTCAATCACTTTGGCGCAATTTTCACAAGTATGAGGTAGATTTACACAACTCTAAGCAGAACAGATCATCAAAATGGCTCATGTTTCAAACCTCTAAGCTAATTTTCAAATTGACTGAGTACAACAAATTCACAAAGTCACTTGTTTGCACCAAATTGCTCTTTCAATTTGGATAAATATTCAATCTAAGCACAGTACCTTCAGAAAGTATTCAAACCCCTTGACTTCTTCCACATATAGTTGTGTTAGCGCCCAAATTTAAAATGGATTAAATTGAGATTTTCTGTCACTGGCCTACACACAATATATGTTTTTCTAAATGTTTAGAAATTCATTAAAAATGAAAAGCAGAAATGTCTTGAGTAGGTATTCAACTTTTGTTATGGCATGCCTAAATAAGTGCTAGAGTAAAAATGTGTCACATAATAAGTTGCATGGACAATAATAGTGATTAACTTGATTTTTTAACGACTACCTCATATCATACCCCACACATACAAGTATCTGTAAGGTCTCTTAGTCGAGCAGTGAATTATAAACACAGTTTCAACCACAAAGACCAGAGAGGTTTTCCAATGCCTCACAAAGAAAGGCACCAATTGGTAGATGGGTAAAAAAGAGAGAGAAAAAAATAAAAGCAGACATTGAATATCCCTTTGACCATGGTGAAGTTATTAATTACACTTTGGATGGTGTATCCATATACAGTTTAAGTCAAAAGTTTACATACACCTTAGCCAAATACATTTAAACTCAGTTTTTTCACAATTCCTGACATTTAATCCTAGTAAAAATTCCCTGTCTTAGGTCAGTTAGGATCACCACTTTGTTTTATGAATGTGAACTGTCAGAATAATAGTAGAGAGAAAGATTTATTTAAGTTTTTATTTATTTCATCACATTCCCAGTGGGTCAGAAGTTTACACACACTCAATTAGTATTTGGTAGCATTGCCTTTAAATTGTATAACTTGGGTAACGGTTGGGATGGTGTTCTTCGGCTTGCAAGTCACCCCCGTTTTCCTCCAAACATAACAATGATCATTATGGCCAAACAGTTCTATTTTTGTTTCATCAGACCAGAGGACATTTCTCCAAAAAGTACGATCTTTGTCTCCATGTGCAGTTGCAAACCGTGGTCTGGCTTTTTTATGGCAGTTTTGGAGCAGTGGCTTCTTCCTTGCTGAGCGGCCTTTCGGGTTATGTCGATACAGGACACGTTTTACTGTGGATATAGATACTTTTGTACCTGTCTCCTCCAGCATCTTCACAAGGTCCTTTGCTGTTGTTCTGGGATTGATTTGCACTTTTCGCACCAAAGTACGTTCATCTCTAGGAGACAGAATGCGTCTCCTTCCTGAGTGGTATGATGGCTGCGTGGTCCCATGGTGTTTATACATGCGTACTATTGTTTGTACAGATGAACGTGGTACCTTCAGGCATTTGGATATGGCTCCCAAGGATGAACCAGACTTGTGGAGGTCTACAGTTTTTTTATGAGGTCTTGGCTGATTTCTTTTGATTTTCCGATGATGTCAAGCAAAGAGGCTCCAATTGACCTCCAATTGACTCAAATGATGTCAATTAGCCTATCAGAAGCTTCTAAAGCCATGACATCATTTTCTGGAATTTTCCAAGCTGTTTAAAGGCACAGTGAACTTAGTGTATGTAAACTTCTGACCCACTGCAATTGTGATACAGTGAATTATAAGTGAAATAATCTGTCTGTAAACAATTGTTGGAAAAATTAGATGTGTCATGCACAAAGTAGATGTCCTAACCGACTTGCCAAAACTATAGTTTGTTAACAACAAATCTGTGGAGTGGTTGAAAAACACGTTTTAATGACTCCAACCTAAGTGTATGTAAACTTCCGACTTCAACTGCAAGTACGTTATTTACCTTCAGAGGTGAATGTATCAAACCAGTTGCCGTGATCATTTTTTATTGTTGTTGTGCACTCTCCTCAAACAATAGCATGGTATTTTGTCACTGTTATAGCTACTGTAAATTGGACAGTGCAGTTAGATTAACAATAATTTAAGCGTTCTGCCCATATAAGACATGTCTATGTCCTGAAAAGTTTGCTGTTACTTACAACAGTCATGATAATCACATTAGCACACGTTAGCTCAACCGTCCCGTATACGGGACACCGATCCCGTAGAGGTTAAAGGAAGTTAGGTTAGTGAGCAAGCAGCTCAATGGACAGCCAAATCATATTTAGCTCACGTTGATTGGAATAAATTGTTTTGGGTATCTTTTAGTTGTCACTGTATTAGACTAAGCATAGGTGATTTGATGATGTTGAAATGTTGAAGTTGATATGGTGCTGGAATAGTGAAGGCAGACCCTTTTTTCTTTGCGACTTGCGGTAACTCTCCGTGGTTCTAAATCAGTAGTTGTTTAGTAGTCCGAAAATGTTGGAAACATTGACTTGCTTGACCAAGCTGTAGGTCATGTAACTGTTTGATACATGCAATATGCTTTGCGGACTTCACCGGATAGAGGTTGCTCTCCGGTTTTGTGATGAAACAAAGGTGTGGTTGAGTTTTTTCTGCCACTGTGTCTTCTCATTGTCTTGGCCTTAGGCCTATATATCATGGTCGCAAGGCATATGAACCAACAGCTTATAGCGCAAACAATGGAATTATCACAACACATAGGTTTTAATATGGCATTTCATTCTCGCTTGGCTTCTCCAGGGATTTTACCCACGCACCGCTACTGGATGTTCATCCATGTACCTCAAATGTCAAATTTCGAAGTTGTTTCAAACGTCAAATTTCGAAGTGTTTGGTTACTTCTCTGTATCGTTCCAAGGCTAAGTTTAGGCAATAACTCCGAATTCTTAAGGTTTGGGATAGGCTTAAAACAAAAATATAAAAAACAACTTTCTATCGCTCTATTCGAACATGCAGCCTTCGTAACCAGAGGCAGATGCTTACACCCATCTGTCATCCAAATCCACAACTCCTTAGCAAAACCAAAGCCTACTTGAAAGCACTCACTGTTGCCCCTAGTGGCCAGTTTCCACGTCATCTCCCGACATCCTCAGACATGGATGTACGTCAAATACTGACTTGTATCACGGGTGACCTGCCTGGAAATACCTGGCAGAGCGACAGGCGATACAGTATCAGTTGACAAGTCACGTAGAAAAGGTGATCTTGCACAATGTTGCATGGGGCAGAAACGGCATACAACACCGTGCTAGGTTTTTAAAGTAGCCAACTGCTTTACAATATCCTGATTATTTTCCTATGCATGTACTGTATAAGGATAATGAAACTATAAGACTGACATATTTCTCAACATGCTCACAACCTGCCATTGGAAACAAATTATTTAAAAAAATTAAAGTAATAACATTAAAATAGTTCATTAAAACAGAATAATATTCCCCACCAACATTACAACTATACAAAAAACCCAAATCTAAATAGCTGACATAAGTAAATTAAATCAATGAAAGAATAGTCAGATTAATTTATCATGGAAATAGCAGTGCAGATGGCACTCTTGTTAAGTGCAGCGTTGTATTATAGCTAATGAATGTGTAGGGGAGGTTGTGGCACAGCAGAAAGGTCAACATATTCCAAATCCAGAGGTTGTGACTTCAAATCCCAGGTGGGGTTACATTGAAAAGTCAGTACTAATGGACTGTATGTTATTTATAATGAGGCATACCTGTAGAAAATCAGACCTCTCTGAAATGAAATTGGATGGCCCTCCCTTCAGTAAAATATAATTTCACCCGATCCTCTCTGAAAGCTTGAAAAAAACAAGTGACCCTCCCCTTTACCCAAAATATTAAAAATATAAAGTGGACAGCAGAGAACATGCCAACCGTTTACCCTCACTCCTAGGACAGACCAGAGCCTTAGATATGCAGTTTTAGAAACTGTTCTTCGTTTTGTAAGCCTACATGGCAAAGTAGCCAGAAGGTTGTGGATTCACATTCCACTGCGGAAAAGGGTAAGGGTGAAAAGAGCTCCATTACAATAAAATCACTGCATTAATCTATCATCTTATTTGCAGTCAGAAAAAAAAAATGCCTTTTAGAAATGCATTTCATGAAATTCTACATTTTACATGACTGGAGACAAGCAGAATATTTAAATACCACAACAGAGCACGACAATGAATGAGCGCATGCTGCAGCACCAGAGAGATTTTGATTTCTATACAGGCTATTGTTAAAAAATGTCAGTGTTTGCTGTAGGTGGGTGTGGTGTTGGAATCAGGCGCAGGACGCAGGAAATAAGTCCAAAAGACTTTAGTAAATGCACAAACTGAAACACGAAGAAAAGCCCTGAGGCGAGAACTCCGCTCGCAGGCGTAAAACAAACGGGCGCACTAAACATGTGCGAATAAACTCTCCTAAACAGAGGAGAACAGCTCAACCGAGCAAACCGTATCTGATAGCGCAAATGCACGACAGTGAAAACAATCACACACAACACCTGACAAACACAACGAGAACTTATAGGACACTAATGACACTAAACGACAACAGGTGTACAATACCAGACAAGACCAAACGAACATAGAAACATACAACGGTGGCAGCTAGTATTCCGGAGACGACGAACGCCGAAGCCTGCCCGAGCAAGGAAGAGAGGCAGCCTCGGCCGAAACCGTGACAGTACCCCCCCTTGACGCGCGGCTCCAGACGTGCGCCGACTCCGGCCTCGGGACGACCAGGAGGACGCGGAGCAGGGCGCGTCGGGTGACTACGATGGAATTCCGTCAGGAGAGACGGGTCCAAAATGTCTCCCCTCGGCACCCAGCACCGTTCCTCCGGGCGTACCCCCTCCCACTCCACCAGATATTGGAGACCCCCCCATCCGACGTCTCGAATCCAAGATGGACCGCACGGAGTACGCCGGTGCCCCTCGATGTCCAATGGGGCGGAGGAGTCTCCCTGATCTCATTTTCTTGGAGTGGGCCAGCTACCACCGGCCTGAGAAGAGACACATGGAACGAGGGGTTAATACATTTATACTCAACAGGTAGTTGTAATCTGTAACACACCTCGTTCAATCTTCTCAGGTCTTTAAATGGCCCCACAAACCGCCGACCCAGTTTCCGACAGGGCAGGCGGAGGGGCAGGTTTCTGGTAGAGAGCCAGACTCGATCACCAGGTGCGTACACCGGTCCCTCACTGCGGTGGAGATCGGCGCTCGCCTTTTTGACGACGGAGGGCCCGCTGCAGGTGGACGTGTGCAGCGTTCCACGTCTCCTCCGAGCGCCGCACCCACTCATCCACCGCAGGAGCCTCGATCTGGCTCTGCTGCCAAGGTGCCAGAACCGGCTGGTAACCTAACACACATTGGAAAGGGGGTTAGGTTAGTGGAGGAATGGCGTAGGGAATTCTGGGCCATTTCTGCCCAGGAACGTACCGTGCCCACTCCTCCGGCCGGTCCTGGCAGTATGATCTAAGAAACCTACCCACATCCTGGTTCACACGTTCCACCTGCCCATTACTCTCCGGATGGTAACCCGAGGTGAGGCTCACCGAGACCCCCAACCGCTCCATAAAGGCTCTCCAGACTCTGGAGGTAAATTGGGGACCTCGATCAGACACAATATCCTCGGGTACCCCGTAGTGCCGGAAAACATGGGTGAATAGCGCTTCGGCGGTCTGTAGGGCAGTAGGAAGGCCCGGCATAGGGAGCAAACGACAGGCCTTAGAGAACCGGTCCACAACGACCAGTATAGTAGTATTCCCCTGTGAGGGAGGAAGGTCAGTGATGAAATCCACCGAGAGGTGAGACCATGGTCGTTGTGGAACGGGCAGGGGTAGTAACTTACCCCTAGGCAGATGTCTAGGCGGCTTACACTGGGCGCACACCGAGCAGGAGGAGACATAAACCCTCACATCCCTCGCCAACGTGGGCCACCAGTACTTAGCACTAAGGCAGTGCACTGTCCGGCCGATACCAGGATGTCCAGAGGAGGGTGACGTGTGAGCCCAATAGATCAATCGATCCCGAACCTCGAGCGGAACGTACTTCCGACCCTCCGGGCATTGAGGTGGACTAGGGTCGGTGCGCAACGCCCGCTCGAGTTCAGCATCGACCTCCCACACTACCGGTGCCACCAGACAAGACTCCGGCAGTATGGGAGTGGGCTCCACGGACCTCTCCTCCGTGTCATACCGCCGAGACAGCGCGTCTGCCTTACCGTTCTGTGACCCAGGGATGTACGTGATCTTAAATACGAACCGGGTCAAAAACATATTCCACCGCGCCTGGCGAGGGTTTAGTCTCCTAGCTGCCCGGATGTACTCCAGGTTACGGTGGTCCGTCAAAATGAGGAAAGGGTGTTGAGCCCCCTCAAGCCAGTGCCTCCAAACCTTTAGGGCCTGTACCACGGCTAGCAGCTCCCTGTCCCCTACGTCATAATTTCGCTCCGCCGGACTGAGCTTCTTGGAATAAAAAGCACAGGGGCGGAGTTTAGGTGGCGTGCCGGACCGTTGCGAAAGCACGGCTCCTATACCGGCCTCTGACGCGTCCACCTCTACCTGAAATGGTAAAGAGGGATCCGGATGCGCCAGCACCGGAGCCGAGGTAAACAGGTCCTTCAGCCTCCCAAAGGCCCTGTCCGCCTCGGCTGACCACTGCAGACGCACCGGACCCCCCTTCAAAAGAGACGTTATGGGAGCTGCCACCTGTCCAAAACCCCGAATAAACCTCCGGTAGTAATTCGCAAACCCCAAAAACTGCTGCACCTCCTTCACAGTGGTTGGCGTTTGCCAATTACGCACGGCTGACACCCGGTCTACCTCCATCTTCACCCCTGACGCAGACAACTGATAAGCCAAAAAGGAGACCGACTCCTGGAAAAACAGACACTTATCTGCCTTGACATACAGGTCGTGCTCCAACAGCCTCCGCAACACTCGGCGCACCAGTGCCACATGCTCGACTCGGGTAGACGAGTACACGAGAATGTCATCTATGTACACGACCACCCCCTGCCCCTGCATGTCCCTGAAGATCTCATCCACGAATGATTGGAAAACTGAAGGAGCGTTCATCAACCCGTATGGCATGACAAGATACTCATAATGGCCCGAGGTGGTACTAAAGGCTGTCTTCCATTCATCGCCCCCCTAATGCGCACCAAGTTGTGCGCGCTCCTGAGATCTAATTTAGTGAAGAAACGCGCCCCGTGCAATGACTCCGTCATGGTCGCAATCAGCGGGAGTGGATAACTGTACTTCACCGTGATCTGATTGAGACTACGGTAATCAATGCACGGGCGTAACCCACCATCCTTTTTCTTCACAAAAAGAAACTCGAGGACGCAGGGGAAGTGGAGGACCGTATGTATCCTTGTCTCAGAGATTCGTCTATGTAAGTCTCCATAGCTCTCTTCTCCTCCTGAGACAGAGGATACACATGGCTCCGTGGGAGCGCAGCTCCTGCCTGGAGGTCTATCGCACAATCTCCCTGCCTATGGGGAGGCAACTGCGTCGCCCTCGACTTACTGAACACAATAGCCAAATCCCCATACTCAGGGGGAACGTGCAATGCGGGCACCTGGTTTGGACTCTCCACCGAGGTAGCCCCTACGGAAACGCCTAAACATCGACCCACACACTGGGCAGACCACTCCATCAGAGCCCTCTCCTGCCACGAAATAGACGGGTTATGGGTACTCAACCAGGGCATGCCCAGCACCACCGGATACGCAGGCGAGTCGATCAGAAATAGCTGGATCATCTCCTGATGACCCCCTGCGCACACATCCTAAGTGGCGCCATGACCTCCCTGATCAAGCCCGATCCCAACGGACGGCTATCTAGGGCATGAACGGGGAAGGGGACGTCAACAGGAAGAAGGGGAATCCCTAAGTCTAAACAAAATGTCCTATCAACAAAATTCCCAGCCGCGCCTGAATCTACCAGCGCCTTATGCTGGGAATGAGGTGCTACCTGTGGAAAACGCACAGGTATACAGAGGTGCGCAACAGAGAGCTCTGGGTGAGTGGGGCGCCTACTCACCTGGAAGGACTCCCCAGTGCGGGGCCTGTCGTCTTCTCCTCTATGAGGCCATCCCCAGCACCTAGCCGCGGTGTGTCCTCCCCGACCACAGTTGGTGCAGGAGATGGACCCCCTCGTATTCCGACCCCTCCTCTCTCTAGAGCCAGCGCCCCCGAGCTCCATGGGGCTCGGCTCGGAGACGCTGGAGGGTGAAATGGACGGACCTCCCTCGGGACGTCCGCGGGTAGCCAGCAGGGTGTCCAGCCTGATGGACATGTCGACTAACTGGTCGAAAGAGAGGCTGGTGTCCCGACAGGCCAGCTCCCGACGGACGTCCTCACGTAGACTACAGCGGTAGTGATCGATGAGGGCCCGCTCATTCCACCCTGCATCCGCCGCTAGAGTACGGAATTCCAACGCGAACTCCTGGGCACTCCTCTTCCCCTGCCGGAGGCAGAACAGACGCTCCCCCGCCGCTTTCCCCTCCGGTGGATGGTCAAACACCGCCCTGAAGCGGCGGGAGAACTCAGCGTAAGTGATGGTGGTAGCGTCTATCCTCCTCCACTCGGCGTTGGCCCATTCTAACGCCTTGCCAGAAAGGCAGGAGATAAGGGCGGACACGCTCTCGTGTCCCGAGGCGCCGGGTGCACGGTGGCCAGGTAAAGCTCCACCTGGAGAAGGAAGCCCTGACACCCGGCAGCGGTCCCATCGTAGGCCCTCGGGAGCGAGAGTCGAACTCCTCTGGGTTCCGGAGCGGGAATGGGCTGACTTGCCGATGGTGATGGCAGGGAAGGTGGCGTTGGGGGTGTCCCTCGGGTCTCCCAGCGTTGGAGGGTGGTGATCACTTCCTGCAGGGGCGGTCCCGATCCGCAGGATCTGGTCATTCTGCTCCCGGACCCTGTCCTCCAACGTCTCCTGTGCTGCTGCGGCTCCTGCTGATTCCATTCTAATGGTGTGTGATTCTGTCAGTGTTTGCTGTAGGTGGGTGTGGTGTTGGAATCAGGCGCAGGACGCAGGAAATAAGTCCAAAAGACTTTAGTAAATGCACAAACTGAAACACGAAGAAAAGCCCTGAGGCGAGAACTCCGCTCGCAGGCGTAAAACAAACGGGCGCACTAAACATGTGCGAATAAACTCTCCTAAACAGAGGAGAACAGCTTTAACCGAGCAAACCGTATCGATAGCGCAAATGCACGACAGTGAAAACAATCACACACAACACCTGACAAACACAACGAGAACTTATAGGACACTAATGACACTAAACGACAACAGGTGTACAATACCAGACAAGACCAAACGAACATAGAAACATACAACGGTGGCAGCTAGTATTCCGGAGACGACGAACGCTGAAGCCTGCCCGAGCAAGGAAGAGAGGCAGCCTCGGCCGAAACCGTGACAAAAAAAGGATAGTCTAAGTTTGGAACAATGCTAAAGTTGTATACAGTGCCTTGCAAAAGTATTCAAATTGGTGAAGTGAAATGAAAAAAATAACTTGTTTCAAAAAATTCAAAAAAATATATAACGGAAAAGTGGTGCGTGCATATGTACATTTTAGTCATTTAGCAGACGCTCTTATCCAGAGCGACTTACAGTTAGTGAGTGCATACATTTATTTTTTTTCATACTGGAATCGAACCCAAAACCCCGGCGTTGAAAATGCCATGCTCTATCAACTGAGCTACATCCCTGCCGGCCATTCCCTCCCCTACCCTGGGCCAATTGTTCGCCACCCCATGGGTCTCCCGGTCGCAACAGAGCCTGGATTCGAACCAGGATCTCTAGTGGCACAGCTAGCACTGTGATGCAGTGCCTTAGACCACTGCGCCATTCACCCCCTTTGCTATGAAGCTCCTAAATAAGATCTGGTGCAACCAAATACCTTCAGAAGTCACATAATTAGTTAAATAAAGTCCACCTGTGTGCAATCTAAGTGTCACATGATCTGTCACATGATCTCAGTATATATATACATCTGTTCTGAAAGGCCCCAGAGTCTGCAACACCACTAAGCAAGGGGCTCCACCAAACAAGCGGCATCACGAAGACCAAGGAGCTCTCCAAACAGGTCGGACAAAGTTGTGGAGAAGTACAGATCAGGGTTGGGTTATAAAAAAATATCTGAAACTTTGAACATCCCACGGAGCACCATTAAATCCAGTATTAAAAAATTGAAAGAATATGGCACCACAACAAACCTGCCAAGAGAGGGCCGCCCACCAAAACTCACGGACCAGGCAAGGAGGGCATTAATCAGAGAGGCAACAAAGAAACCAAAGATAACCCTGAAGGATATGCAAAGCTCCAGAGCGGAGATTGGAGTATCTGTCCATAGGACCACTTTAAGCCGTACACTCCACAGAGCTGGGCTTTACGGAAGAGTGGCCAGAAAAAAGCCATTGCTTCAAGAAAAAAATAAGCAAACACGTTTGGTGTTCACCAAAAGACGTGTGGGAGACTCCCCAAACATATGGAAGAAGGTACTCTGGTCAGATGAGACTAAAATTGAGCTTTTTATGCACGCTCAAGTTCTGTTTTTTAGTCTTATTTGTTTCACAATAAAAAATATTTTGCATCTTCAAAGTAGTAGGCATGTTGTGTAAATCAAATGATACAAACCCCCCAAAAATCAATTTTCATTCCAGGTTGTAAGGCAACAAAATAGGAAAAATGCCAAGGGGGGTGAATACTTTCGCATGCCACTGTATCAACGGTAAAAATGTATTGCAACAGAACCAGTTACATCTGAAGCATCTGATCATCAATGAATTCGAGAAAAATACATTTGTTTTTTAACACAGCAACTGCATATCATCAGGTAGGCCTTTATGCACTAGTAACTTTTTTGCCATTCATAAAACGATTATTTTCTTATTTTTTCCATTTTATTCGATGATATTGTTGTTACAAAATAGATTTGTGTTGACTGTGATTAGAGCATGGGAATATAAGAGAATCGGCTAGGCTTAATTAACAAACTAGGCATGCATAGCTCACCGCATGATCCTCAAACCAAAGACTGGCCAGAATCGTGTTTCTAAACGTTAATTCAAAGGCACTGTAGAATGACTGTATAGCCTATTAAGGCATTCAATAAGGCATCAATATAGTTTCATTCTAAATGCAAAATGTATAGGTATATTGTTTTAGTGCTGTTGTTGATGATATATCTAGTAGGATGAGAACAGAGGAGAGAGAGTCAGCTTTGGAAGTGCGGAGAGCCTCCGTGACACAGAGAAGAGCAGTCTCGGTTGAGTTACCCGTCTTGAAGCCTGACTGGTTAGGGTCAAGTAGATCGAGAGAGATAACGAGAAAGTTGATAAGAGACAGCACGCTCCAGTGTTTTGGAAATAAAAGAAAGAAGGGATACAGGTCTATAGTTTTTCATGTCAGATGAGTCGAGTGTTGGTTTGAGGAGGGGAGCAACTCGGGCCATTTTGAAGAAAGAGGGGACTCAGCCAGTGGTCAGGGATTAGTTGATGACGGAAGTGAGGAATGGGAGAAGGTCTCCAGAGATGGTCTGGAGAAGGGAGGAGGGGATGGGGTCGAGCGGGCAGGTTGTCGGATGGCCAGACCTCACTATTCGCAGGATGTAATCTGGAGAGAGGGGAGATAGAGGTCAAGGCGTTGGGTAGTTCTGTGTGAGTGAGGCCAGTGGACTCAATAGGCTGAGTAAATGAGTAACGGATGTCGTCAACCTTTTTTTCAAAGTGGTTGACAAAGTCATCCGCAGAGAGGGAGGAGGAAGGGGGAGGGGGTGGAAGATTATGGAGGGAGGAGAAGGTGGAAAATAGTTTCCTATGGTTAGAGGCAGAAGCTTGACATTTAGAGTGGTAAAAGGTGGCTTTATCAGCAGATGCAGAGGAAGCAAAGGTAGAGAGGAGGGAGTGAAAGGATGATAGGTCCTCCGGAAGTTTAGTTTTCCTCAATTTTTGCTCAGCTGCCCGCAGCCCTGTTCTGTAAGCTTGCAATGAGTCACTCAGCCACGGAGCAGGAGGTGAGGGGAGGGCAGAGCAGACTCGGTGGGAAAAAAGGGGACAGTGCAAGTCATAGGATGTGGAATGGGAGGAGAGTAGGGTCGAAGAGGCAGAATTAGGAGACAGGAGGGAGAAGGTTTAGCAGAAAGGAGAGATGGTAGGATAGACGAGGAGAGAGTAGTGGGAGAGAGAGAGCGAAGATTGCAATGGTGCATGACCATCTGGGTAGGGACTGAGTGATTAGGGTTGGAGGAAAGGGAGACAGAAAAGAAAACAAAGTAGTGATCAGAGACCTGGAGGGGGGTTGCAGTGAGATTAGTAGGCAAGCAGCCTCTAGTAAAAATTAGTTCAAGCGTATTGCCTGCCTTGTGAGTTGGAGGGGATTGGGAAAGGGTGAGGTCAAAAGAAACAAGGAGGGGAAGGAGAGATTTGGAAAGAAATTAATCGAAGGTTGAAATTGCCAAGTACGAAGAGCAGTGAGCCATCGTCAGGAAATGAGCTTATCAAGGTGTCAAGCTCATTGTGAAACTCTCCAAGGGCACCTGGTGTGACAGTGACAGCGTGGAATTCAAATGAGGAGATGGACAGGAGATGGACAGGTGAGCGAAGGAGAAAAGAGAAAATCTCCACTTAGGAGAAATCAGTAGACCTGTGCCGCCACCACCACGACCAGATGCTCTCGGGCTATGAGAGAAAATATAGTCAGATGAAGGAAGAGCAGCTGGAGTAGCAGTGTTCTCTGGGGTGATCCCTGTCTCCGTCAGTGCCAAAAAGTCAAGGAACTGAAGGGCAGCATAGGCTGAGATGAACTCGGTGATCTTGACCACGGATCAGCAGTTCCAAATGCTGCCAGAGACCCAGAATTCCACATGGGTTGTGCGCGCAGCGTACACTAAATTAGAATGGTTGCAGCCAAGGGGTGGGGAGCGTCTGTAAAGCCTACGGGGGGGACAGTTATAGAAAACACACAGTTGACAAAGCAACAAAATAGCAAAATGAGATAATCTGTAAATAACTAGGTAAGATACTCAAGTGAGAGAGAGTGGTGTGGAGCCTTCCTCTCTTGCCTTCCTCAAACAACTGCGTAGAACAACTCGGCAGAACCGTCTTTGTTTCGGCGACAGACTTAGTTTTGCGACAAAGCCACCACTGACCCGACCGCCGCTTACAGCTACCGCTGAGAAACCAGGTGAGACACTAATTGCTAATTGCCTAGCAGAGGTGGAGAGCACACCTCCCTGTACTAATTGCTGATTGACTAGGAGAGGTGACACCACTCCCCATCCAATACAGCCATTGCTAGCTAGCCAACACGACCAGCTAGCTGTACTGTAGCAGCTAAATCCAATATATTTGTGCTAGCTAGCCAACGTTTAATTATTGCTGCGTGATGAAAGGAACTAGACACGGACACGAATTATCTGTTTAGTGTGTTAACACACTATTGGTAGTTTGTTGTAACCAAGTATTTGTGCTAAACTGTGTGTTATTGAATGCTAGCATGCTAGTTAGCTATAGCGTCATAGTTAGCTAGCTGAATAAAGTAAGTTGAGTCTATTCCTTGAAACATTGAACCGCTGTAGTTCACAACAATTCTAATTTCTAAAGTGGAAGTTGGGAGAGTTTTATTCGGGTGGTTCAGTGAAACAATTATAGTTTCTGAGGTGAAGTTGGGAGAGTTATATTTGGGAGTTTTGGTTTTTACTCTCTCCTTTCCCAGATGTTTAGTTCATTTCATTCCGATCTCCTCTGCATTATTGTAGCCATTTGCTACAGCCTGTCAACTATGCCTCTGCCTATCCCTGTTCTCTCCTCTCCGCACAGGCTACACAAACGCCTCACACCGCGTGGCTGCTGCCTCTCTAACCTGGTGGTCCCTGCACGCACCCCACACCTGGAGTTCCAGGTCTCAGGCAGCCTCTGGAACTGCCGTTCTGCTGCCAACAAGGCTGACTTCATCCCAGCCTATGCTACCCTCCAGTCCCTCGACTTCCTGGCGCTGACGGAAACATGGATTACCACTGAAAACACTGCTACTCCTACTGCTCTCTCCTCGTCTGACCATGTGTTCTCGCATACCCCGAGAGCATCTGGTCAGAGGGGTGGTGGCACAGGAATCCTCATCTCTCCCAAGTGGACATTCTAAATTTTTCCCCTAACCCATCTGTCTATCTCCTCATTTGAGTTCCATGCTGTCACAGTCACTAGCCCATTTAAGCTTAATATCCTTGTCATCTATCGCCCTCCAGGTTCCCTTGGAGAGTTCATCAATGAGCTTGACGCCTTGATAAGTTCCTTTCCTGAGGATGGCTCACCCCTCACAGTTTTGGGGGATTTCAACCTCCCTACGTCTACATTTGACTCATTTCTCTCTGCCTCCTTCTTTCCACTCCTCTCCTCTTTTGACCTCACCCTCTCACCGTCCCCCCCTACTCACAAGGCAGGCAATACGCTTGACCTCATCTTTACTAGATGCTGCTCTTCTACTAACCTCACTGCAACTCCCCTCCATGTCTCCGACCACACTACTCACTCGCTCTCCTCCAACACTACTCACTCTGCCCCTACACAGATGGTAATGCGCCGCCGCAACCTTCGCTCTCTCTCTCCCACTACTCTCTCCTCTTCCATCCTATCATCTCTTCCCTCTGCTCAATCCTTCTCCCTCCAATCTCCTGATTCTGCCTCCTCAACCCTCCTCTCCTCCCTTTCTGCATCCTTTGACTCTCTGTGTCCCCTATCCTCCCGGCCGGCTCGGTCCTCCCCTCCAGCTCCGTGGCTTGATGACTCATTGCGAGTTCACAGAACAGAGCTCCGGGCAGCGGAGCGGAAATGGAAGAAAACTAAACTCCCTGCCGACCTGGGATCTTTTCACTCCCTCCTCTCTACATTTTCTTCATCTGTTTCTGCTGCTAAGGCCACTTTCTACCACTCTAAATTCCAAGCATCTGCCTCTAACCCTAGGAAGCTCTTTGCCACATTCTCCTCCCTGCTGAATCCTCCCCCCCCCCCCCCTCTCTCTCTGTGGATGACTTCGTCAACCACTTTGAAAAGAAGGTTGACGACATCCGATCCTCGTTTGTTAAGTCTAATGACACTGCTGGTCCTGCTCACACTGCCCTACCCTATGCTTTGACTTCTTTCTCCCCTCTCTCTCCAGATAAAATCTTGCGACTTGTGACTGCAGGCCGCCCAACAACCTGCCCGCTTGACCCCATCCCCTCCTCTCTTCTCCAGACCATCTCCGGTGACCTTCTCCCCTACCTCACCTCGCTGATCAACTCATCCTTGACCGCTGGCTATGTCCCTTCCGTCTTCAAGAGAGCGAGAGTTGCACCCCTTCTCAAAAAACCAACACTCGATCCGACTGATGTCAACAACTACAGACCAGTATCCCTTCTTTCTTTTCTTTCCAAAACTATTGAGCGTGCCGTCTTTAGCCAACTCTCTTGTTATCTCTCTCAGAATGACCTTCTTGATCCAAACCAGTCAGGTTTCAGGACTGGTCATTCAACTGAGACTGCTCTTCTCTGTGTCACGGAGGCTCTCCGCACTGCTAAAGCTAACTCTCTCTCCTCTGCTCTTGTCCTTCTAGACCTGTCTGTTGCCTTTGATACTGTGAACCATCAGATCCTCCTCTCCACCCTCTCCGAGCTGGGCATCTCCGGCGCGGCTCACTCCTGGATCGCGTCCTACCTGACCGGTCGCTCCTACCAAGTGGCGTAGCGAGAAGCTGTCTCCGCACCACGTGCTCTCACCACTGGCGTCCCCCAGGGCTCAGTTCTAGGCCCTCTCCTATTCCCTATACACCAAGTCACTTGGCTCTGTCATATCCTCACATGGCCTCTCCTATCATTGCTACGCTGACGATACACAACTCATCTTCTCCTTTCCCCCTTCTGATAACCAGGTGGCGAATCGCATCTCTGCATGTCTGGCAGACATATCAGTATGGATGACGGATCACCACCTCAAGCTGAACCTTGGCAAGACGGAGCTGCTCTTCCTCCCGGGGAAGGACTGCCCGTTCCATGATCTCGCCATCACGGTTGACAACTCCGTTGTGTCCTCCTCCCAGAGTGCGAAGAGCCTTGGCGTGACCCTGGACAACACCCTGTCGTTCTCCGCTAACATCAAGGCGGTGACCCGATCCTGCAGGTTCATGCTCTACAACATTCAGAGAGTACGACCCTGCCTTACACAGGAAGCGGCACAGGTCCTAATCCAGGCACTTGTCATCTCCCGTCTGGATTACTGCAACTCGCTGTTGGCTGGGCTCCCTGCCTGTGCCATTAAACCCCTACAACTCATCCAGAATGCCGCAGCCCGTCTGGTGTTCAACCTTCCCAAGTTCTCTCACGTCACCCCGCTCCTCCGCACACTCCACTGGCTTCCAGTTGAAGCTCGCATCTGTTACAAGACCATGGTGCTTGCCTATGGAGCTGTGAGGGGATCGGCACCTCTGTACCTTCAGGCTCTGATCAGTCCCTACATCCAAACGAGGGCATTGCGTTCATCCACCTCTGGCCTGCTGGCTCCCCTTCCTCTGCGGAAGCATAGTTCCCGCTCAGCCCAGTCAAAACTGTTCGCTGCTCTCGCACCCCAATGGTGGAACAAGCTTCCTCACGACGCCAGGACAGCGGAGTCACTCACCACCTTCCGGAGACATTTGAAACCCCACCTCTTTAAGGAATACCTGGGATAGGATAAAGTAATCCTTCTACCCCCCCCTAAAAAATAAATAAATAAAATATATATATATATATATATATATATTGTAAAGTGGTTATCCCACTGGCTATAGGGTGAATGCACCTATTTGTAAGTCGCTCTGGATAAGAGCGTCTGCTAAATGACGTAAATGTAAATGTAAATGTAAATGATTAGCAAAACAAGTCACAAATTGCCCTGCCCCTTGATCCTGGTTGATGTGTCAACAACTATCTGCAAATGATGAGCAGTCAGCATTTCACACACCAAGTAGGCCACTGGGAAAACAGGCAGCACTTAAAGTAGATGGCCATATCTAGCAAAATGACAGAACTAGACCACGACAGATAAAGACAAAAAATATATACTTATCACTCCTGGCGATATCAGGAATCCTCTAGCTATAGAATTGATTAAAGATGTTTACACTATTTTAGCTGAACAGCATACCACTTATCATAAAACCCAGATAACATTTAATCACTTTACTTATACTGAACAAAAATATACACGCAACATGCAACAATTTCAATGATTTTACTGAGTTACAGTTCATATAAGGAAATCAGTCAATTGAAATAAATAAATTAGGCCCTAATCTGTGGATTTCACATGACTGGCCAGGGCTGCAGCCGTGGGTGGGGCCAGGCCCAGCCAATCAGAATGACTTTTTCCCTACAAAAGGGCTTTATTACAGACAGAAATAGTCCTCAGTTTCATCAGCTGTCTGGGGGGCTGGTCTCAGACGATCCCACAGGTGAAGAAGCCAGATGTGGAGGTCCTGGGCGGGCGTGGTTACTCGTGGTCTGCGGTTGTGAGGCCGGTTGGACGTACTGCCAAATTCTTTCAAACGACGTTGGATGCGGCTTATGGTAGAGAAATTAACATTCAATTCTCTGGCAACAGCTCTGGTGGACATTCCTGCAGTCAGCATGCCAATTTTACGCTCCCTCAAAACTTAAGACATCTGTTGCATTGTGTTGTGTCACAAAACTGCACATTTGAGTGGCCTTTTATTGTCCCCAGAACAAGGTACACCTGTGTAATGATCATGCTGTTTAATCAGCTTATTGATATGCCACACCTGTAAAGTGGATGGATTATCTTGGCAAAGGAGAAATGCTCACTAACGTAATGTAAACACATTTGTGCGTATGGAACATTTCTGGGATCTATTAATTCAGCTAATGAAACATGGGACCAACATTTTACATGTTGCGTTTATGTTTTTGTTCAGTATATAATGGTTTGGGACACCTGGCACAATCAGGGGAGCTTCAGTGGAAGCTCCTAAAAACGTCCTTGGGGATGTCCCCCGAAGGACCAACTGGGAACTAGACAAAACCTCAAGGGGAACAATGACACAACGTTCCAAGAATGTCCTAAAAACGTCCCCAGTATAAACCATGAACTAGACAATACTTCCAGGAGACCATGACACAATGTCCCAAGAAAGTTATAAAAATGTCTTCGGGGATGTCCCCGGGACAAACTGGGAACTAAAAAAAGGTCCCCCAGAGAACGTAACCATGGGACCATCACGTGACGTCCTAAGGACGAGTAAATGAACGTCCTGAGAACATCCTAAAAAGGTCCTGACATGGTCCTCAGTGACATCCTGGGAACTTACAGGGAACTAGACAAATATCCCCCAGAGAACGTTATCTTGGGACCATCAAGCAACATCCTAAGGACGATTAAATGAACGTCCTGAGAACATCCTAAAAAAGTATCGATATGGTCCTGACATGGTCCTCAGGGACGTCCTGTGAACTTACAGGAAACTAGACAAAGGTCCCCCAGAGAAAGTTCCCTTGGGACCATTACGCAACGTTCTTAGAATGTTCTCAGAACGTCAGAGGGATAAAGTCGTGACGAAACCCCTAAGCGATCTAATGGGAACGTCACTGAATGTCCTCAGGACGTCCCCTGTTTGCTGTGCAATGGCATGTGGGAGGTGGAAAGTCTCAGAGTACGATATTGTGATAAGGTCTGCTTTAAATCAAAACCACTGCAGCTTCAGACTAAGACCAAGCATATTCTTATCCCCGTTTTTGATCTAATATTAAAATCATTATTTTCCTTTTCAACTTGGACTTCCTTCCATCGGATGAAACTGCCCCAAAAACTTCAAATCAAAGTGTCCAGAATGGAAAACGTGGATACAAGCGTTCAAAAAGGGCAGCACCAGGAGGTCCTTTCAAGCTGGGCATAGAGTTCAGACATTTGAATCGATTTGAGTGGGATGTGGGAACTGAGATAGTGGAACCTTGGTAAAATAAACCCACCATCGGGGACAGGAAATGCTGTTCTCAATTACCTTACTCTTACCAGTAACAACCCTGCATAAAGTCTCTCTCTTCCTAATATCGGTCTGGTCTGGGCCTGAAACATCCAATTCAGCTCCCGTCCCAGGAACTAGCCTTCCTCTCATTTCCTGTCTGCGCTGCAGCCATTGCATATTTAAATTACGCCCCACTGTCCCACCACCCCACCACATCCTCGTCGTTCCCCTATGAGCAGCATCACTCTGCTCCATTCCCAGTCCCCTTTGGTTGGATTCAGCTGGCCCCGAACACACACACACTGCCCTGGAAGGTAGTGGAACTGGAGAGGCTAACTAGGTAGATCGCTGACTGATGCCTGCCTCGCAAGCTTTGCAGTTTAGCAGATTATGAATTGACACAATTCCGATTTTGAAAAAAAGTTGAGGTAGAGTCGTGCAGATTGTGGCTCAACAGAAAAACATTTAAGAAATAAAATCCAGAAAAATATGTAACAGAATATATTTTTACAAAATGTTAATGAATGATATGCATATCATGAATTTGGCACATTTGTAAAACTGAGGTTTCGGAGTCAGAGAAACCTCTTATCCCCCTTCCTGCTCAACTTACATCCTGCCGCACCCAAAAGAGCTCTTGTTCCATCATAAGAAAGTAACTCACAAACTCTGTGGCCTAACATGTAAATGTAGTCAATGTTGATTCATAACCTGTATGAATAGCAGAATATCCTCCCTTTGGCCAGAGTTTCTCCAGCCAGCCAGTTTCTCCATAGATCAGCATTAAAATGTCATTACTGGAAGGTTTTAGTGTATACATTGTCATCATCGTACAGTGAGTAGACCCTCAACAGAGACTGCTGTACATAAACCAGGTGAAAACCCCTTTCCTTCAGTCCTCCAACACTCCAAAACAATCAACAAGGTACAGCAATGGAAAGATAAAAAGCATAATTTCTGGAAGTATGAAGAGAGACTGGTGAAAAGCTCATACACTTACCCCCCATGGGTGTGTCCGAGCACACAGATGGTATCACACAATAGTAGCACACATGCTCCGGCCCTTATATGAGATGAAATGATGTGGGTTTTTAATGAAAGCTTGAGAGTTCCTTAAATCCAGACTACGGGGCTGAATCCCAGGAAGGCAGTTAAAAATTATTTACATTTCAATGCATGTCCCAGAGAAATCAGGTAGTTAAAAACCAGGGTCTACTTTTCTCCTCTCTCTGAATATGCATGAATGTTGAGCAAAATGCAGCCAGTGTTTTACATGTCCCCCAGTACTCTATGAATGCACTCTCTGGACACTCTGAGAGAGGGGGCCTCCACATTAAAGAGAAACTTTACCGCCAGACACTATTTGGGGTGTTTTTCCAGTCTCCCCACATAATGCTGATTGATGAGAAGCTGTTTCAGACATAATATGCACTTTAAGCTGTATTATTTTATTTTTGCGCCGGGAGAGTACAACCAATGACGTCATTGGTTGATTGACCCTGCTGTCTGATCTCAAAATGAATTTAGTAAAGTTTTGTAGCAACTACTGTGGCCTTTGTGTTTCACCGATTGCACGATCACGCTAGCAGCGAGTATACAGTGGGGAAAAAAAGTATTTAGTCAGCCACCAATTGTGCAAGTTCTCCCACTTAAAAAGATGAGAGAGGCCTTTAATTTTCATCATAGGTACATGTCAACTATGACAGACAAATTGAGGAAAAAAATCCAGAAAATCACATTGTAGGATTTTTAATGAATTTATTTGCAAATTATGGTGGAAAATAAGTATTTGGTCACCTACAAACAAGCAAGAATTCTGGCTCTCACAGACCTATAACTTCTTCTTTAAGAGGCTCCTCTGTCCTCCACTCGTTACCTGTATTAATGGCACCTGTTTGAACTTGTTATCAGTATAAAAGACACCTGTTCACAACCTCAAACAGTCACACTCCAAACTCCACTATGGCCAAGACCAAAGAGCTGTGAAAGGACACCAGAAACAAAATTGTAGACCTGCACCAGGCTGGGAAGACTGAATCTGCAATAGGTAAGCAGCTTGGTTTGAAGAAATCAACTGTGAGAGCAATTATTAGGAAATGGAAGACATACAAGACCACTGATAATCTCCCTCGATCTGGGGCTCCACGCAAGATCTCACCCCGTGGGGTCAAAATGATCACAAGAATGGTGAGCAAAAATCCCAGAACCACACGGGGGACCTAGTGAATGACCTGCAGAGAGCTGGGACCAAAGTAACAAAGCCTACCATCAGTAACACACTACGCCGCCAGGGACTGAAATCCTGCAGTGCCAGACGTGTCCCCCTGCTTAAGCCAGTACATGTCCAGGCCCGTCTGAAGTTTGCTAGAGTGCATTTGGATGATCCAGAAGAGGATTGGGAGAATGTCATATGGTCAGATGAAACCAAAATAGAACTTTTTGGTAAAAACTCAACTCGTCGTGTTTGGAGGACAAAGAATGCTGAGTTGCATCCAAAGAACACGATACCTACTGTGAAGCATGGGGGTGGAAACATCATGCTTTGGGGCTGTTTTTCTGCAAAGGGACCAGGACGACTGATCCATGTAAAGGAAAGAATGAATGGGGCCATGTATCGTGAGATTTTGAGTGAAAACCTCCTTCCATCACCAAGGGCATTGAAGATGAAACGTGGCTGGGTCTTTCAGCATGACAATGATCCCAAACACACCGCCCGGGCAACGAAGGAGTGGCTTCGTAAGAAGCATTTCAAGGTCCTAGAGTGGCCTAGCCAGTCTCCAGATCTCAACCCCATAGAAAATATTTGGAGGGAGTTGAAAGTCCGTGTTGCCCAGCGACAGCCCCAAAACATCACTGCTCTAGAGGAGATCTGCATGGAGAAATGGCCAAAATATCAGCAACAGTGTGTGAAAACCTTGTGAAGACTTACAGAAAACGTTTGACCTGTGTCATTGCCAACAAAGGGTATATAACAAAGTATTGAGAAACTTTTGTTATTGACCAAATACTTATTTTCCAACATAATTTGCAAATAAATTCATAAAAAATCCTACAATGTGATTTTCTGTATTTTTTTTTCTCATTTTGTCTGTCATAGTTGACGTGTACCTATGATGAAAATTACAGACCTCTCTCATCTTTTTAAATGGGAGAACTTGCACAATTGGTGGCTGACTAAATACTTTTTTTCCCCACTGTATATGATTGTCCTTGTTCAATAGAGCCATTGGACTTGTCTGAACGATGTTCTTATCTGCCAGGACATTGCAAATTATATTTCCCCTGGCTTTGTAAAGACTACAGCCTGACGGGAGCCTACTTCTTTGTTCCCACCCTCGAAGGCAGGCTTTTCAAAACGGGGGTGGTACTAGTTTACAGGTTCACTGGAGCTAGAGTGGATTACGAAAGTATTCACCCCCCTTGGCATTTTTCCTATTTTGTTGCCTTACAACCTGGAATTAAAATAGATTTTTGGGGGTTTGTATCATTTGATTTACACAACATGCCTACCACTTTGAAGATGCAAAATATTTTTTATTGCGAAACAAACAAGAAATAAGACTAAAAAACTGAAAACTTGAGCGTGCATAACTATTCACCCCCCCAAAGTCAATACTTAGTAGAGCCACCTTTTGCAGCAATTACAGCTGCAAGTCTCTTGGGGTATGTCTCTATAAGCTTGGCACATCTAGCCACAAAGATTTTTGCCCATTCTTCAAGGCAAAACTGCTCCAGCTCCTTCAAGTTGGATGTGTTCCGCTGGTGTACAGCAATCTTTAAGTCATACCACAGATTCTCAATTGGATTGAGGTCTAGGCTTTGCGTAGGCCATTCCAAGACATTTAAATGTTTCCCCTTAAACCACTCAAGTGTTGCTTTAGCAGTATGCTTACGGTCATTGTCCTGCTGGAAGGTAAACCTCCGTCCCTGTTTCAAATCTCTGGAAGACTGAAACAAGTTTCCCTCAAGAATTTCCCTGTATTTAGCGCCATCCATCATTCCTTCAATTCTGACCAGTTTCCCAGTCCCTGCCGATGAAAAACATCCCCACCGCATGATATTGCCACCACCATGCTGGATAGTGTTCTCGGGAGGATGAGAGGTGTTGAGTTTACGCCAGACATAGCGTTTTCCTTGATGGCCAAAAAGCTCAATTTGAGTCTCATCTGACCAAAGTACCTTCTTCCATATGTTTGGGGAGTCGCCCACATGCCTTTTGGCGAATACCAAATTTTTTCTTTAAGCAATGGCTTTTTTCTGGCCACTCTTCCGTAAAGCCCAGCTCTGTGGAGTGTACGGCTTAAAGTGGTCCTATGGACAGATACTCCAATCTCCGCTGTGGAGCTTTGCAGCTCCTTCAGGGTTATCTTTGGTCTCTTTGTTGACTCTCTGATTAATGCTCTCCTTGCCTGGTCCATGAGTTTTGGTGGGTGTCCCTCTCTTGGCAGGTTTGTTGTGGTGCCATATTCTTTCCATTTTTTAATAATGGATTTAATGGTGCTCCGTGGGATGTTCAAAGTTTCGGATATTTTTTTATAACCCAACCCTGATCTGTACTTCTCCACAACTTTGTCCCTGACCTGTTTGGAGAGCTCCTTGGTCTTCATGGTGCCGCTTGCTTGGTGGTGCCCCTTGCTTAGTGGTGTTGCAGACTCTGGGGCCTTTCAGAACAGGTGTATATATACTGAGATCATGTGACATATCATGTGACACTTAGATTACACACAGGAGGACTTTATTTAACTAATTATGTGACTTCTGAAGGTAATTGGTTGCACCAGATCTTATTTAGGAGCTTCATAGCAAACGGGGTGAACACATATGCACGCACCATTTTTCCGTTATTTATTTGTTTGAATTGTTTTGAAACAAGTTATTTTTTTCATTTCACTTCACCAATTTTGACTATTTTGTGTATGTCTATTACATGAAATCCAAATAAAAATCAATTTAATTACAGGTTGTAACAAAATAGGAAAAACACCAAGGGGGATGAATACTTTTGCAAGGCACTGTATGTTACAATGCACTGTCTATCCAAGACTACTAAATAATTAGCTACAATGGCTGCTTCTGATGATTCCTCTTTCCAAGAAGCAAAACATTTTTTATGTTCTTTTACATAGGAACATACAGCCCTATTTATTTGAGCCGGAATACACTGAAGAGGAGTTGAGAATTGCGAGACAAGCAAGCAGCGGCTGCAGCCCAGACCAGCTGGACCAGCACTCAGGAGGGCAAATTACAAATTAGTAAGTTGTTTTGCTGTCGATAGCTAGCTAGCAATATAACCTTTATTGTTCAGTATAGTACAATTTGGTGATCGATTCGGCCATAACGGGGCTTACTAGTACCACTACGAGCTGGTGTAACTGAGTCAGGTTTGTAGGCCTCCTTGCTCGCACACGCTTTTTCAGTTCTTCCCACACATTTTCTATAGGATTGAGGTCAGGGCTTTGTGATGGCCACTCTAATACCTTGACTTTGTTGTCCTTAAGCCATTTTGACACAACTTTGGAAGTATGCTTGGGGTCATTGTCCATTTGGAAGTCTCATTTGCGAGCAAGCTTTAACTTCCTGACTGATGTCTTGAGATGTTGCTTCAATTTATCTACATAATTTTCCTTCCTCATGATGCCATGTATTTTGTGTAGTGCACCAGTCCCTCCTGCAGCAAAGCACCCCCACAGCATGATGCTGCCACCCCTGTGCTTCACGGTTGGGATGGTGTTCTTCGGCTTATAAACACCCCCTTTTTCCTCCAAACATAACGATGGTCATTATGGCCAAACAGTTCTATTTCTGTTTCATCAGACCAGAGGACATTTCTCCAAAACGTACGATCTTTGTCCCCATGTGCAGTTGCAAACCGTAGTCTGGCTTTTTTATGGCGGTTTTGGAGCAGTGGCTTCTTCCTTGCTGAGCGGCCTTTCAGGTTATGTTGATATAGGACTTGCTTTACTGTGGATATAGATACTTTTGTACCTGTTTCCTCCAGCATATTCACAAGGTCCTTTTCTGTTGTTCTGGGATTGATTTGCACTTTTCGCACCAAAGTACGCTCATCTCTAGGAGACAGAACACGCTCCTTCCTGAGAGGTATGATGACTGCGTGGTCCCATGGTGTTTATACTTGCGTACTATTGTTTGTACAGATGAACGTGGTGCCGTCAGGTGTTTGGAAATTGCTCCCAAGGATGAACCAGACTTGAGGAGGTCTACAATTTTCTTTCTGAGGTCTTGGCTGATTTCTTTTGATTTTCCCCATGATGTCAAGCAAAGAGGCACTGAGTTTGAAGGTAGGCCTTGAAATACATCCACAGGTACACCTCCAATTGACTCAAATTATGTCAATTAGCCTATCAGAAGCATCTAAAGCAGGGGTGTCAAACTCATTTTAGCTCAGGGGCCACATGGAGGAAAATCTATTCCCAAGTGGGCCGGATCGGAAAAATCATGGTATATATAACTTAAAAACAACAACTTCAGATTGTTTTCTTTGTTTTAATACGATCAACATACAACATAAAGCTGGAGCCTGAGGACAGTGTGTCCAAAATAGTACAAGCACAACATCACTATTAATCATAAAACACGTCAAGTTTATTTGAAAATTCTAAAGAAAAAGAACACACAAACACACAATGCCTCAGTGATTAACAGAACTGTTTCACAGATCACAGAACTATATCAGGGTGTCATTTCTCAGGCAGAAATGTAGATAAAAATAATGAAATCCTGTTCCCAAACAAGTGCAAGAACCACAGAGTCAAGAATAGGTTAAATATACAAATAAAATAAAATCAATTAAAAACAATAGCACATCAACATAAAAACATATAAACATAAAGCTGGAGCCTGAGGACAGTGTCCAAAAGCACAACATCACTATTAATCATAAAACACCTCAAGTTATTTGAAAGTTCTGAGGACAAAGAACACACAAACACACAATGCCTCAGTGATTCACAGAAGTATATCACAGATCACAGAAGTATATCAGGGTGTCATTTCTCAGGCAGAAATGTAGATAAAAATAATGAAATCCTGTTCCCCAAACAAGTGCAAGAACCACAGAGTCAAGAATAGGTTAAATATACAAATAAAATAAAAACAATTAAAAACAATAGCACATCAACATAAAAACATATACACATAAAGCTGGAGCCTGAGGACAGTGTCCAAAAGCACAACATCACTATTAATCATAAAACACCTCAAGTTATTTGAAAGTTCTGAGGACAAAGAACACACAAACACACAATGCCTCAGTGATTCACAGAGTATATCACAGATCACAGAACTATATCAGGGTGTCATTTCTCAGGCAGAAATGTAGATAAAAATAATGAAATCCTGTTCCCCAAACAAGTGCAAGAACCACAGAGTCAAGAATAGGTTAAATATACAAATAAAATAAAAACAATTAAAAACAATAGCACATCAACATAAAAACATATAAACATAAAGCTGGAGCCTGAGGACAGTGTCCAAAAGCACAACATCACTATTAATCATAAAACACCTCAAGTTATTTGAAAGTTCTGAGGACAAAGAACACACAAACACACAATGCCTCAGTGATTCACAGAAGTATATCACAGATCACAGAACTATATCAGGGTGTCATTTCTCAGGCAGAAATGTAGATAAAAATTATGAAATCCTGTTCCCCAAACAAGTGCAAGAACCACAGAGTCAAGAATAGGTTAAATATACAAATAAAATAAAAACAATTAAAAACAATAGCACATCAACATAAAAACATATAAACATAAATCTGAAAGCGTTGCTCAAACTCCCGTAACAGTCCCGTTATTTTATCTTTGAACCGCTTCATGTCTGCAACATGTTGGGTCGCGCACACATTTTTCAGACAGGGGAAGTGAGCTGCATCACCACCGGCAAGTTGCGTCTCCCACAATGACAGCTTTAACTTGAAAGAACGTATGCTGTCATAATACTGCGTGACAACTTTGTTGCGCCCTTGCAGCTGTTTGTTCAAGTTATTCAGGTGCTCTGTAACATCCACCATAAATGCAAGGTCCTGCATCCATTCTGCGGAATGAAATTCTAACACTGGTTTGCCCTTTTCTTCCATGAACTGTTCAATTTCTTCTCGTAAATCAAAGAAACGCCTCAGCACAGCACCTCGGCTTAACCATCTTACCTCAGTGTGGTATGGCAGGCCATAGATGTGGTCTTTCTCTCTGAGAAGGCTGTCAAACTGACGGTGATTCAGGCTTCTGGATCGGATGAAATTAACAGTTTGGATGACCACCTTCATGACGTTATCCATCTTTAATGACTTGCAACACAAAGCCTCCTGGTGCAAAATACAGTGAAAAGTCAAAAAATCACGTCCTCCATTTGCAGATTGCACTTTCTCTCTGAACTTTGTCACAACGCCTGCTTTTTTCCCCGATCATTGAGGGCGCACCATCTGTAGCCAGGCTGACAGCGCGGGACCAGTCCACTCCGTCCCTGTCCAGCGCGCCCGACGAGTGCGGTAAAAATATCAGCTGCTGTCGTTGTATCTGTCATCGGCACCAACTCCACGAACTCCTCGGTGACGGTCAATGTGTCATCAACTCCGCGGATGAAAATGGCCAGTTGTGCAACATCTGTAATGTCTGTGCTTTCATCAATTGCAACCGAAAAACGCAATAAATGACTTTACTTTTTGCTTCAACTGGCTGTCCAAATCCACTGAAAGATCGGAAATCCTGTCTGCAACTGTGTTTCTTGTCAGGCTGATATTTGCAAAAAGCCTGCCGCTTTTCAGGGCACACAATCTCCGCTGCCTTCATCATGCATGTTTTTACAAATTCACCCTCACTAAATGGTTTTGAAGCCACTGCGATTTCATTAGCAATGAGGTAGCTAGCTTTCACTGCAGCGTCACTGATGTCTCGGCTGTGAGTAAACACAGACTGCTGTTTCTTCAGACCCGCCAACAGTTCATTCACCTTCTCTCATCTCCGCTGTCCTTGAAAGTTGTCATATTTGTCGGCATGAAGACTCACATAGTGGCGACAAAGGTTATATTCTTTCAGCACTGCAACATGCTCTGAACACACCAAACATACAGCTTTCCCATTCAATTCCGTGAATAAATAGGATGACCATTTTTCTTGGAACACTCTGCACTCTCGTCCACTTTTCTCTTTTTTGACAGAGACATATTGGGGCAATGAGGGTGCAAAAGCACATAATGTTAAAAGTAGAAGCCGTAATAAATATCGCGGGCAAAACAAAGTAGCTCATTGGCTGCACGTGCTTGACCTACTTGCTCTGCCCCGGTATAAACAGTTTGCTTGCTTAACACAATTGCTATTGCGCCATCCAGTGGACGCAATTGGAACAGCAGTTTATTTTATTGAAAAATTGCAGCGCATTTTTATACTTTACAAAAAAAAAAAGTTTTTATTTTTATTTTTTTATTTGTATTTTTTAATCATCTCGCGGGCCGGATTAAACCCGTTTGCGGGCCTAATCCGGCCCGCGGGCCGGACGTTTGACACCCCTGATCTAAAGCCATGACATCATTTTCTGGAATTTTCCAAGCTGTTTAAAGGCACAGTCAACTTAGTGTATGTAAACTTCTGACCTACTGGAATTGTGATACAGTGAATTATAAGTGAAATAATCTGTCTGTAAACAATTGTTGGAATGATTACTTGTCATGCACAAAGTAGATGTCCTAACCAACTTGCCAAAACTATAGTTTGTTAGAAAAAAATTGTGGAGTGGTTGAAAAACAAGTTTTAATGACTCCAACCTAAGTGTATGTAAACTTTCGACTTCAACTGTACATATGTACAACAGCTAGCAATATCTATACCACAATGCAGTTGTGAGCATACTAGGCATTCTATATTATACTACAACATCAGCCTAACTGAATATGGATGCTGTATATTGTGTTGGTTGAATGTTCCAGGCAAGTTCCAGAATGTTCTTCAGCTGGTGAAACTCTTCTTGTGTTGGGTAATTGCAGCTGGTTTAGTAGGCTTTGGCAATGTTTTTCACCACCCACTGCTTCGACCTCTTGCAGAAGATTTGTATGTATTGCAAGTCTCCTGGAAAGACATGAACATTGGTCATGTGTAAAACATGAAGACTGATCATGAAGATGTGTAACCATACAATAAACCATGTTAATCTGTAAACAAATAAGGGTACAGTAGACTGGTATGTGTTTCGTTACACTCAGAGTCAATAAAGGGGCATTGAGATCGGCTGTTAGCAAAGATGTGAAAAGTTTGAGGGGGGCTTGACTTGTACACGGTCTAGTCGTGTATTGTTGTGTATGAGCACCTACAGTTGTGCTGTTGAGTTGACAAGCACTTCCAACAATAGAGTGAAAAGGCTAGAAGAGTATACTAAGATCCTCTCTCCCCCATGCCAAACAACTGACTGCAAGGGTGTGAAAAGTTTGAGGAGCATTTGTCTTGAAGACAGTTTAGTATATTTATGATTTTGTTTTCTGAAGAGAGTATTGTACTTTCATAAATACCTTTGGCTGTCCTGGCTTGTTTCAAAGTCAGATGATGTTGAGCTTCAGCTTATTCCAGGCTGAAAGCTTTTATCCAATTGGTCTACAGGCCCTACTACTAAAACTGGTATCAAGGTCATCATCACCAGCAGAGCACGATTAGTCTGTAGGACACACAGTAGTCAGTGATTAGCCAACATTTTACTACTTTGTCCCCATTATTACACACTCAAACAAGGTACTATATCCACCCACTCCCATGTCAATCAGTGGAGGCTCCTCAGAGAAGGAAGGGGAGGACCATCCTCCTCAGTGAATTTCATAAAATAAAAATAGTGAAACATAAAAAAAGTAATCATTTTTAGCTAAAACTATACTAAATATATTAACGTCACCAAATAATTTATTAAAACACACTGTTTTGCAATGAAGGTCTACAATAACTTCTACAGTACTCTCTAGGGTAGCACCATGGTGTAGCCGGAAGACAGCTAGTTTCCGTCCTCCTCTGAGTACATTGACTTCAACACAAAACTTAGGAGTCTCATGGTTCTCATCCCCTTCCATAGATTTACCTAGTAATTATGACAACTTCCGGAGGACGTCCTTCAACCTATCAGAGCTCTTGCAGCTTGAACTGACATGTTGTCCTCCCAATCAAAGGATCAGAGAATTAATCTCGTACTGAAAGCATAAGCTACAGCTAGCTAGCACTGCAGTACATCAAATGTGGTGAGTAGTTGACTCAAAGAGAATGACAATAGTTGAACAGTTTCAACAAGTTCATGTCTTCCTAAATGAAGGAGAAGCAAGAGAGAGACAGAAAGAGAGCGAGCTAGCTATATTTTGTTGTATTTCTTTCACTTTCACCTTCACTTACTTAGCTAGCGAATGCAGCTAGCTAGTTTAGCCTACTCAAACACCCTGCTCAAACAGAGAGGGATGCTATGTTATCTAGCTGGCTATGGTTATCCAACACTGGAACTCTTCCAAGTCAAGGTTAGCTTTTGGTTTTATTTATTTATTGCCACCGGGGCCCACCGGTGTAACTGCTAAACTGCTTGCTCTACTGTATGATTGTAGCAGGTTTACTAATGCGTTAGTTCTAGTAGCTATGTTGACTATGACATTAGCTAATATGGTGACACAATGATGTAGGCTACGTGTAGCGGTTAAGGTATGAAGGTTTGGCTTGTAAAGGTTTTTTCGCCTCGTCACAGACAGCTGTTGTGTTGTGCAATAAAGTCCACATGCGAGGGAAAAAGGTGAGAGGAGGAGAGTGCGTAGATGCGAGAAAGGAATTATACAATGAGCAAAGTGATCATCCTGTTTGTATTTGGCTGCTATGAAAGTGAACTGTGTTTGCAGCTGAGTGATCAGGGGTGTAATCATTCCGCCAATTCTGTTGAAAAACGTTTCTTAAACAGAAGCAAAAGGAACGAAACGAGGATAAACATACCTGAATTTGTCCAATAGAAACTTTCATTTGCAACTCCTAGATGCAGGCAAGAGTGTGCAAGGCGGTATTGAACGTGTCACTGTCTGTCACCTTGATTACTCAATTTTTTCTCTCGACCTGTAGCAACCTCATGATGGGTATAGGGAACATTTGAGTATCATGTAGTAGCCTAAACCTATCTATGTTACATTATGCTGGGTGAATGGAATATGAATGACAGTCATCCAATATGCTGTAATAGAAATAAGGCCATGCTCATTAACATAAAAAAATTATCCTCATCTAAAACGATACTGATGTCAATCGATCATGCATACTAACCTTCACAGACAATACCCACCCCCATAGAGACACCATTCAGTCACCCACACCATCCCCTCCTTACTAATACCTACTTTTATCCAATTTAGACTTCAAGCCTGCATGAACAATCAACTAAGCCCCCCCCCCCCAAGTCAATACTTTGTAGAGCCACCTTTTGCAGCAATTACAGCTGCAAGTCTCTTGAGGTATGTCTCTATAA
The DNA here is from genome assembly GCF_020615455.1 of Coregonus clupeaformis. Taxonomy (NCBI): domain Eukaryota; kingdom Metazoa; phylum Chordata; class Actinopteri; order Salmoniformes; family Salmonidae; genus Coregonus; species Coregonus clupeaformis. The sequence goes on from NC_059212.1 coordinate 35,189,158, forward strand.
GATTGACACATCTAGTCACTGGGATTTTTGCCCATTCTTCAAGGCAAAACTGCTCCAGCTCCTTCAAGTTGGATGTGTTCCGCTGGTGTACAGCAATCTTTAAGTCATACCACAGATTCTCAATTGGATTGAGGTCTGGGCTTTGACTAGGCCATTCCAAGACATTTAAATGTTTCCCCTTCAACCACTCAAGTGTTGCTTTAGCAGTATGCTTAGGGTCATTGTCCTGCTGGAAGGTGAACCTCCGTCCCTGTCTCAAATCTCTGGAAGACTGAAACAAGTTTCCCTCAAGAATTTCCCTGTATTTAGCGCCATCCATCATTCCTTCAATTCTGACCAGTTTCCCAGTCCCTGCCAATGAAAAACATCCCCACAGCATGATGCTGCCACCACCATGCTTCACTGTGGGGATGGTGTTCTCGGGGTGAAGAGAGGTGTTGGGTTTGCGCCAGACATAGCGTTTTCCTTGATGGCCAAAAAGCTCAATTTTAGTCTCATCTGACCAGAGTACCTTCTTCCATATGTTTGGGGAGTGTCCCACATGCCTTTTGGCAAACACCAAACGTGTTTGCTTATTTTTTTCTTTAAGCAATGTTTTTTTTTTTTTGGCTACTCTTCCGTAAAGACCAGCTCTGTGGAGTGTACGGCTTAAAGTGGTCCTATGGACAGATACTCCAATCACCGCTGTGGAGCTTTGCAGCTCCTTCAGGGTTATCTTTGGTCTATTTGTTGCCTCTCTGATTAATGCCCTCCTTGTCTGGTCCTTGAGTTTTGGTGGGCGGCCCTCTCTTGGCAGGTTTGTTGTGGTGCCATATTCTTTCCATTTTTTTATAATGGATTTAATGGTGCTCTGTGGGATGTTCAAAGTTTCTGATATTTTTTTATAACCCAACCCTGATCTGTACTTCTCCACAACTTTGTCCCTGACCTGTTTGGAGAGCTCCTTGGTCTTCATGGTGCCGCTTGCTTGGTGGTGCCCCTTGCTTAGTGGTGTTGCAGACTCTGGGGCCTTTCAGAACAGATGTATATATACTGTGATCATGTGACACTTAGATTGCACACAGGTGGACTATATTTCACTAATCATGTGACTTCTGATGGTAATTGGTTGCACCAGATCTTATCTAGGGGCTTCATAGCAAAGGGGGTGAATACATATGCATGCACCACTTTTCCATTATTTATTTTTTAGAATTTTTTTAAACAAGTTATTTTTTTCATTTCACTTAACCAATTTGGACTATTTTGTGTATGTCCATTACATGAAATCCAAATTAAAATCCATTAAATTACAGGTTGTAATGCAACAAGGGGGATGAATACACATTTTCCAAAAAAAATTCACGAAATTGATATAATTTATAACATCACAGACACAGTCAAACACCCACACAGAGATCCTGCATCTCTACCCTTGTAAAGTACAATCAAACTTACAGTAACAATATGCAAACTTAAAAATATATATATATATTATATGACTGGAGACATGCAAAATATAACAGCAGATGTGTAAAGAAAAACTATTTAAAAATTTGAGTGAAACATAAGGTAAGAGCATCCGTTTAATTTGGAATGGTCTGTTTTTGAAAGTATATTAAGGAACAATTCTCATATCCATTGTGAGCCATATTTACAGTTATCCAATCACCTCAGCCCAAATCTGACTGATTAGTTATTACCTGCATCCAAGGACATTGCTGGATAATACTCGCTGCATAACCATCACCATGAAAAAGCATAATCCTTGCCTACCCCAGTCACGGTTATTCAAGTCTTAATGTGAACAATGGGTCTGGTCACCTCTCTTGGCAAGGGCATCAAAGTCTGGTGTGATCTTTAACGTAGAGATTCTCAGAACTGCTGACAAGTGGTAATTTGTTAAATTTGACCTGTGACGGGATTTGTTGTAATTCATTTACATTTACATTTACATTTAAGTCATTTAGCAGACGCTCTTATCCAGAGCGACTTACAGTTAGTGAGTGCATACATTTTTCTTACATGACTAAGAACGTTTGTTCACACACATACAGTTGAAGTCGGAAGTTTACATACACTTAGGTTGGAGTCATTAAAACTCATTTTTCAACCACTCCACACATTTCTTGTTAACAAACTATAGTTTTGGCAAGTCGGTTAGGACATCTACTTTGTGCATGACACAAGTGTTTTTTCCAACAATTGTTTACAGACAGATGATTTCACTTATAATTCACTGTATCACAATTCCAGTAGGTCAGAAGTTCACATACACTAAGTTGACTCTGCCTTTAAACAGCTTGGAAAATTCCAGAAAATGATGTCATGGCTTTAGAAGCTTCTGATAGGCTAATTGACATAATTTGAGTCAATTGGAGGTGTACCTGTGGATGTATTTCAAGGCCTACCTTCAAACTCAGTGCCTCTTTGCTTGACATCATGGGGAAAATCAAAAGAAATCAGCCAAGACCTCAGAAGAAAAATGTGTAGACCTCCACAAGTCTGGTTCATCCTTGGGAGCAATTTCCAAATGCCTGAAGGTACCACGTTCATCTGTACAAACAATAGTACGCAAGTATAAACACCATGGGACCACGCAGCCGTCATACCGCTCAGGAAGGAGACGCGTTCTGTCTCCTAGAGATGAACATACTTTGGTGTGAAAAGTGCAAATCAATCCCAGAACAACAGCAAATGACCTTGTGATGATGCTGGAGGAAACAGGTACAAAAGTATCTATATCCACAGTAAAACAAGTCCTATATCGACCCTAACCTGAAAGGCCGTTCAGCAAGGAAGAAGCCACTACTCCAAAACCGCCATAAAAAAGCCAGACTACGATTTGCAACCGCACATGGGGACAAAGATCGTACTTTTTGGAGAAATGTCCTATTTTCTGATGAAACAAAAACAGAACTATTTGGCCATAATTACCATTGTTATGTTTGGAGGAGGGACTGGTGCACTTCACAAAATAGATGGCATCATGAGGAACGAAAATTATGTGGACATATTGAAGCAACATCTCAAGACATCAGTCAGGAAGTTAAAGCTTGGTCGCAAATGGGTCTTCCAAATGGACAATGACCCCAAGCATACTTCCAAAGTTGTGGCAAAATGGCTTAAGGACAACAAAGTCAAGGTATTAGAGTGGCCATTACAAAGCCCTGACCTCAATCCTATAGAAAATATGTGTGCAGAACTGAAAAAGTGTGTGCGAGCAAAGAGGCCTACAAACCTGACTCAGTTACACCAGCTCTGTCAGGAGGAATGGGCCAAAATTCACCCAACTTATTGTGGGGAGCTTGTGGAAGGCTACCCGAAACGTTTGATCCAAGTTAAACAATTGAAAGGTAATGCTACCAAATAGTAATTGAGTGTATATAATCTTCTGACCCACTGGGAATGTGATGAAAGAAATAAAACCTTAAATAAATCATTCTCTCTACTATTATTCTGACATTTCACATTCTTAAAATAATGTGGTGATCCTAACTGACCTAAGACAGGGAATTTCTACTAGGATTAAATGTCAGGAATTGTGAAAAACTGAGTTTAAATGTATTTGGCTAAGGTGTATTTAAACTTCCGACTTCAACTGTATGTGGACCTGAATAAACCTGACTGCAGGAATGTCCACCAGAGCTGCTGCCAGAGAATTGAATGTTCATTTCTCTACCATAAGCCACCTCCAACCTCATTTGAGAGAATTTGGCAGGACGTCCAACTGGCCTCACAACCGCAGACCACGTGTATGGTGTCGTGTGGGCGAGCCGTTTGCTGATGTCAACGTTGTGAACAGAGTGCCCCATGGTGGCGGTGGGGTTATGGTATGGGCAGGCATAAGCTACGGACACAATTGCATTTTATCGATTGCAATTTGAATGCACAAAAATACCGTGACGAGATCCTGATGCCCATTGTGAGACCCATCTGTGACCAACAGATGCATATCTTTATTCCCAGTCATGTGAAATCCATAGATTAGGGCCTAATTAATTTATTTCAATTGACTGATTTCCTGATATGAACTGTAACTTAGTAAAATCAATGAAATTGTTTCATGTTGAGTTTATATTTTTGTTCAGTATAAAACAATTTAAACCAATTATATATAACTTTTTAATACTGATTAATGACCTATAATGATCTATAAACCTATAATTCACAAATACAAATAGCTTATAAACCCTTTACAATCCCTTTATTAACACTTTCTAAAGAAAACCTTTATGTAAAGTGTTACCCATATATTTCTGTGAAGAATCCTGCAGTGAATGCATCATTTTTCTCGAGAACAAGGCCAGACTGAGATAGTGGCCAATAAAATCAATGGAGCCACAGACCCCTGGTGAGTTTGACGATCACAGCTGACATCAAACGCTGACGTTCAGGTTCAGCGGTCGGCGTGATACTAGAGCTTCTCTGACCAGCCCCTCTCTTTTCTCTCGCTGCTTCACCATAAGCACCCCTATTCATCACAACGTCTCTGTGTGGGCTGCTAGGACATTATGTTATTTCTGTAAATACCGCTGGAGGTCCTTTTAACAATGTTCCCCAGCCTCTGTAGAGCAAAAGGACAAAACATCTCGGGAGCGGGCATTAAAAAAAAATTATGTTGACATTGGATTTCACTTGTTTCTTTTCATCACAGGAGTAAGGGGGTGAATGATTTTTATGGGCCGTGTGGCGGACATTTAGATTTCGGCGAGCGCTGATTTTCAACTTTGATGTCAACCCCTGCAATTTTCCAAGAAAGGTTGTGATATGTCGGGGTGGTATGTGCAATATTTACTCTATTTCTCCCTGGCGGTCATTTTTGATATATCGCCAGGGGATATCACAAAAGTGTCAAACAGATTAGAATAGAAATGTACATAATATCTAATTCTAAAATCTTGACAGGAGAAAATAGTGGACAGTGTTCAGCGATTTGAAATAGAGCGAAACAAAAGAGAAGATGTTAGTACGCCCCAGAGATTTTAGAAATGTTATTAACGGAAACAAAAAGTCTATATAAAATAAGATACATTGGAGATCTCTCTCTCTCTCTCACACACACACACACACACGCGCGCACACACACACACACACACACACACACACACACACACACACACACACACACACACACACACAAACACACCCCCTCTTCCACTCCCTCCAGGCTTACTTTGACCTGTGTGATCTCTAGTCCACAAGCAGCTCTGAAGCTCCATGGCGGTTTCAGAAACATAAGACTTGTTTGGTCTGCAGTCAGACTCTGGAGTCAAGCCTAACAAAGTACATGGATAATTCCCAGCATGCATTTTGAGAGCATGCTTTAGCACCAAAACATGAAACATGTATGAATTCCTCCTTCGGAACACAAACTTACAAGCCAGACTCAGTAGTTCAGTTTCTAACAGTGGAGATATTATATTGTAATATGTGGCAACAGACATAAACACTCTCAAGTTACTAATTTGAATCTTAGGCTAATTAACTTATATTACTTATTTTGGTGTCAAACATTCTCAAACCAACCATGCCATGTGTTTTTTCTTCTCTTTCTGTGCATGTGAAAATCCATTTGGAAGCAATTTAAACTGTGTTAATATAAGTATTATTTTAATTGTGATAATTATGGGTTAAACTGTTAGACCACTGGCAAGGTGCTCCCAGGCTTGTCTTCTCTCACTTTTTCTTTCCTTCTGTTCTCTCTCTCTCTGACTCCCTTGAACACAGATTCATACATATGGAGGCCTACACATACATCGTTGTCTGTCACTTAGTTCACTCATAAAAAATTGAAAACAAGTGTATGCCCTGTAGAAATATGTAACATACTCATATAAACAAAGCACAAATATATATATTTCATATAGCAACTCATTGAATTATAATGCACTGTTTGTGGTATGGATTCTTAGCCATAGCGTATTTTATGACGAATCAGTAAAGGATTTCTTATTTTAATAGAGGAAACTACGTTTCAGTGCTCGAAGAGTTTGCTGGCTGACCTCTTTGCGGTTTCCCCTTTTCTTGACCCCCAAATCACATTAGAGACAGGCAGGCCAGGGTCTGGTACGATTTAACCTTCAACAGACCTTAGAGGTGGGTGGTACAACACACGTTTTATATACCTGTGTGAAGCCTCGTAAAAACTCAATTAGCCACATAGTAGCTACAAATTAAATCATAGAAAACAATAACTCAAAATGTATTGTACTGTCTATATACAGTCATGGCCAAAATTGTTGGCACCCCTGAAATTTTTTCAGAAAATGAAGTATTTCTCACAGAAAAGTATTGAAATTACACATGTTTTGCTATGCACATGTTTATTTCCTTTGTGTGTATTGGAATAACACAAAAAAAACAGGAAAAAAGCAAATTTGACATAATTTCACACAAAACTCAAAAAATGGGCCGGACAAAATGATTGGCACCCTTAACTTAATATTTAGTTGCACACCCTTTGGAAAAAATAACTGAAATCAGTCGCTTCCTATAACCATCAATAAGCTTCTTACACCTCTCACCCGGAATTTTGGACCACTCTTCTTTTGCAAACTGCTCCAGGTCTCTCATATTGGATGGGTGCCTTTTCCCAACAGCAATTTTAAGATCTCTCCACAGGTGTTCAATGGGATTAAGATCTGGACTCATTGCTGGCCACTTCAGAACTCTCCAGCGCTTTGTTGCCATCCATTTCTGGGTGCTTTTTGAAGTATGTTTGGGGTCATTGTCCTGCTGGAAGACCCATGATCTCGGACGCAAACCCAGCTTTCTGACACTGGGCCCTACATTGCGACCCAAAATCCTTTGGTAATCCTCAGATTTCATGATGCCTTGCACACAGTCAAGGCACCCAGTGCCAGAGGCAGCAAAACAACCCCAAAACATCTTTGAACCTCCACCATATTTGACTGTAGGTACTGTGTTCTTTTCTTTGAAGGCTTCATTACATTTTCGGTAAACAGTAGAACGATGTGCTTTACCAAAAAGCTCTATCTTGGTCTCATCTGTCCATAAGACGTTCTCCCAGAAGGAATTTGGCTTACTCATGTACATTTTGGCAAACTGTAGTCTTGCTTTTTTATGTCTCTGTGTCAGCAGTGGGGTCCTCCTGGGTCTCCTGCCATAGCGTTTCATTTCATTCAAATTTCGACGTATAGTTCGCGCTGACACTGATGCACCCTGAGCCTGCAGGACAGCTTGAATTTCTTTGGAACTTGTTTGGGGCTGCTTATCCACCATCCGGACTATCCTGCGTTGCAACCTTTCATCAATTTTTTCTCTTCCGTCCACGTCCAGGGAGATTAGCTACAGTGCCATGGGTTGCAAACTTCTTGATCATGTTGCGCACTGTGGACAAAGGAACATCTAGATCTCTGGAGATGGACTTGTAACCTTGAGATTGTTGATATTTTTCCACAATTTTGGTTCTCAAGTCCTCAGACAGTTCTCTTTTCCTCTTTCTGTTCTCCATGCTTAGTGTGGCACACACAGAAACACAATGCAAAGACTGAGTCAACTTCTCTCCTTTTTATCTGCTTTCAGGTGTGATTTTTAGATTGCCCACACCTGTTACTTGCCCCAGGTGAGTTTAAAGGAGCATCACATGCTTGGAACAAACTTATTTATCCACAATTTTGAAAGGGTGCCAATAACTTTGTCCGGCCCATTTTTTTAAGTTTTGTGTGAAATTATGTCAAATTTGCTTTTTTCCTGTTTTTTTTTGTGTTATTCCAATACACACAAAGGAAATAAACATGTGCATAGCAAAACATGTGTAATTTCAATACTTTTCTGTGAGAAATACTTCATTTTCTGGAAAAATTTCAGGGGTGCCAACAATTTTGGCCATGACTGTATATAAAAACCTTTAAACAGGACATGTTTTTTCCCCCGGATCCCTCGCTATCCAAGGAGCTGCGAGAAAGAAAGAGAACACTGTAGCAAATTCTTTATCTGCTAGTGCCGGCCCTGGAGGCCTGTAAAGCCTTTTAAACAGAGATTTTCAAGAGAACAGTTCATGTAAACTATATTAGGGGTTTTTGTGAGAAAGGGAAAGCAGTAATTGTCCACATTCCAACAGTTTCAATACATAAACTATGAGACCATCAGCCTTGAACAACCCAGCTGTTAGCAATTTGTGTAGCAGATAATAATCAGACTACATGCAAAGCAGCATTCTCTCTGACAGGCATTAGGCTGTGGCCCATGCTATAAGGGATTTGAGACGTTCAAAAGCATGGTTGGTTTAATTTAAATAACCTTGGGAGAGAGGGAAAAACTAGACCTTCACTAGCCCACATTTTTTGACATTTTCATTTTAGTCATTTAGCAGACGCTCTTATCCAGAGCGACTTACAATTAGTGAGTGCATACATTTTTCATACTGGCCCCCCATGGGAATCGAACCCACAACCCTTGCAAGCGCCATGCTCTACCAACTGAGCTACAGGAGGGCCACATTATTCGTCTCAATCAAAGAGCAATCCAGATCACATATCGTGATGAACACATACTGTATATACTGTACACAAAACACTAAAGGTTCAAAATTGGTGTGGGAAAATGTGTACATATTTTTTCTGGGGACTGTAGTTTTTACTGATCTCGTGACCTGGTCAGGTAAACTTTGGGTCCTATTCGTAGGCTATGACAAAATATTACTATTATAGATAGCTCCCTTTTCATCTATGCTATGACTATAGGGCTGGGGTTTTTCTTGTCGGGTCATGTGATTTGGAAACACTCCTGACCTAAGGTGGATCAAACCCTTTTAAACTACCACAAACATCATTATTATTCATTTTGAATCTAATATCTAAAGAGACAACTACTTCAATGGACATACTCTGTCGTTTAGTGAACTACTATAGCAGGGCTGAGAATTACAATGAGAATGGTTACAATGTCTTTAGTTACAGTTTTCCCCTCCCCACTCAGACCACTCCCAGACAGTCCTAACAAAATTCATGCTTGAAAAATTAATCTTTGCTAATAAGCTATTTTTGTTTCTTTTTTTAAACCATTTTAATTTAAAACAATCACAGTAAGGTACTTCATTGTTACCCAGAAATGATTTGATATTGAGATGAAAATGGCTACATTAGACCTTTAAATATTAATTTCAATCTATACACTTCCAACAGGACAACGTCTTTTGTTTAGAGACGTAGCTAGCTAGCTAGCTAAACAATGAACTGGCATAATCCCAACTCATACTACTACCAATACAAATATTGTCATAGCTGTAGAATAAATCTGCAGGTAGCTACAGCTAACAAACTAGGTTCAATGTTAGCTAGCCAACATTAGGCTATAATTATCAATGCAAATGGTTTTCTGATTTGAATAATATTACTACACAGATCATGCACTAAACATTAGCTAGCGAGCCAGCAAGCTAACATTTGCTAGCTAATTAACAGTACGCTTTAACTTGCAATAAAAACGACTTTCTGACAAAATTAGAAACGTATCTGAAAATGTAGCTCGTCTCTTACCTGTATACCTGGATGAAAGCTTCACGGCAGACTGGAACCATTTAACTCTGTTTTGTTTGTAGCTACATCTTGTTTGGCCAGAGTTGTGTCAAGACACTCCAGTTCACACTGACCGTGGCATGTGCAGAAATTAGCCCATCACTTTCTCCAACTGATCTGTTAATAGTGTCTGCTAAATTCAGGCCATCAATGTTGTTGAGAAAAGATGCAAAACTTTTGCTACTTTTCATATTTCGGAAAGTATTCAGACCCCTTGACTTTTTCCTCATTTTGTTACGTTACACCCTTATTCTAAAATTGATAAAATTGTTTATTTCCTCATCAATCTACACACAATACCTCATAATAACAAAGCAAAAACAGGTTTTTAGATTTTTTTGCAAATATATATATAAAAAAAATACATTGAAATATTACATTTATATAAGTATTCAGACCCTTTACTCAGTACTCTGTTGAAGCACCTTTGGCAGCGATTACAGCTTCTAGACTTCTTGGGTATGACGCTACAAGCTTGGCACACCTGTATTTGGGGAGTTACTCCCATTCTTCTCTGCAGATCCTCTCAAGCTCTGTCAGGTTGGATGGGGATCGTCGCTGCACAGCTATTTTCAGGTCTCTCCAGAGTTGTTAGATCGGGTTTAAGCTCTGGCTCTGGCTGGGCCTCTCAAGGACATTCAGAGAATTGTCCCAAAACCACTCCTGCGTTGTCTTGGCTGTGTGCTTAGGGTCATTGTCCTGTTGGAAGGTGAACCTCCACCCCAGTCTGAGGTCCTGACTAGTCTCCCAGTCCCTGTCGCTGAAAAACATCCCCACAACATGATGCTGCCACCACCATGCTTCACCGTAGGGATGTTTTGGTACCCTTCCCCAGATCTGTGCCTCGACACGATCCTGTCTCGTAGCTCTACGGACAATTCCTTCCACCTCATGGCTTGGTTTCTGCTCTGACATGCACTGTCAACTGTGGAACCTTATATAGACATGTGTGTGCCTTTCCAAATCATGTCCAATCAATTTAATTTACCACAGGTGGACTCCAATCAACTTGTAGAAACATCTCATGGATGATCAATGGAAACAGGATGCACCTGAGCTCAATTTCAAGTCTCATAGCAAAGGGTCTGAATACTTATGTAAATAAGGTATTTCTGTTTTTGATTTTTTATAAATGTGAAAATAATTATAAAAACCTGTTTTCACATTGTCATTATGGGGTATTGTGTGTATATTTATGAGTTTTTTTTATTTATTTAATCCATTTTAAAATAAAGCTGTAACGTAACAAAATGTGGAAAAAGTGAAGGGGTCCGAATACCTTCCGAATGCACTGTATCTAACGTTATATCTTTCAAAAACAGTGCGGTAGAAAGGACTGTCAACAGATACTGAACAGCTTACGTTACAGACAGAAGCATGCTACATGGCAAACCAATCCAAAGGAACCAAGTGCGGAGTGCAGAGTCAAACAACAAGGTGCTGGTGCAACCAAACATAGTTGTTGAGAGACGTGGTGGATGAGGCTCTGTAGGCTGTTGCTAGGAGACTACTGTGACTGACAAGTGAATCCACCTGTCGCAGCGAGCGTGGGGGTTACCGCGTGGAATCCCAGGGACAGGGTTGCATTCACTAGACAAAATAGAGGCAAATGGGCTAAAATTGGGGGAGGTACTATGTCAACTTGTCCAATAAGTGTTTCTATGATGTGAACTAATAAATATGTGGCGCCACACCAGATTGAAAAGTGCTGGGGCAAATGCTGTCTTGCCACTCGTTTTCCTGCGGCTCTGCAAAACACACATGTGCATTTGAATTCATCTTAATTTTTGTCCCCAAAAATATTTCCAGCATCCAAGTGTGGACTAAATTACTAATACCACAATAACCTACATAGTCATGAGATTATTTAAAGAGAAAAAAGTATCTTAACAATGGCATGTTGTTTTCATTGTATTTTTTCATGAAATGATGATTAAATATAAAATGTTGGGAATATTTAATAATAAAAGTCAAAGGTGGTACAGGGGAAATGGTAGAGGGTCAGTCAGTGACTTGGCAGCAAGTGACATGTATGTTACAAACCCATGTGTGAACGGAATAATAATACATATACATCTGATGACAGGTTTTCAGACACAGCTATGGTATACGTCTCAACGTCGTCCCCCATTCTAAACCACAGACATCAGGAGCAACTGGAACGTCCCTCTTGATGATTTACTAGACGGGGACCCATCTCCCTCGGCAACAGCTTCACTGTCAAAGCAACAGCTGGGCACGTGATATTTCATTGGCTGTCAAGCAGGCAGCACTGGTTGAGTTGACTGTATTGTATATCTTTTCATTGGAGCTCTACTCTTACATGGCCGATCTGGTTTCATCTGAGTTTGGATTGCTCCCTCAGCATTGCCGAGCAGCAATTGGGTTACTCTCGGATTTCCAGAGAACTCTGAAATTATTCTGAGAAGTCTTATGAAATATAGGGTCCGTACGCAGTTACTGCCTGAAGGTACGTACATACTCATTCCGGTTACATACAGATGAACAACATTTTTCAAATAATTGTGAAAATGTACTTTGATTTGAGTAATAGTACACAAAGGACGATGCCTACGAGCATATAATATGTACAGAAAATCACAATGCGCTGCACTGAGCAACATCCAACCTGAGCATACATAAACTAATGAAAGAGATATGCACCGAGATACAATCAGTATCCCAAACGTTCTGTATAGATGTCACTGATTCCAGGTATGTCTAACTTTACACCCAACTGTTCCTCCCCTTGTCTTCATACAAGTATTGGATCTGATTGACAGCTGGCTGGTGAGTGGCAGTAGTGAGCATCCGGTCCTGTGGACCAGGGAGTATCAGGTCTCTGTGGAGCTGTCGGTGACCAGAATGGATTCCAGTCCTCGCTCCAGTACCATCCCAACAGGTGCTGCTCTCTCCAGCAACGGCGATAAGAACTATCAGTGTCCTCAGATTCCTCCTGAGATAGAAGAGAGAGAGAGCTTCCCCCTTTCTTGGAATGCTCCCTTCACCACACTGAGACAGCGCACACCCGTTCAATGGCTCCTAGGGGAGGGGTCAGGTGAGATAGGTGATATGGGTGAGGAAGGGGTGAGGGAGGGTTGCTGAGGGGTGAGGGCAGGGTGAGGGTGATTTGGGCAAGGGGTTGGGCGAGGAAGGATATAGAAAAGGTATGGGGTCACGTTCTCAGGCCTTCTATACATAAGGTAAATGACACAGGATGTAAGAGGTTTTTGGGAGGATATAGAAGAGTGAAGGACAACTGTCAGAGGGGTAAAGTGATGGTATAGTCACTAAAGTGAGGGTCGGTGTGTGTGTGTGGGATAAAGGGGTCTAACGGGAGGTCACGCATGCTTTGTGTCCCCAAGGGAGTCGTGCCGTGTGGGGTTATACAGAGAGAGGACAGAGAGTGGTGCCTGGTGCCTGGCCTGTGTTGGAGACTGGAGGTGCAGCTCCTGGGCGCCACACAGCTGAGCTCATGAAACACTATGCCGTCCCCCTGGCCGGGGGTGGGGCGTGGGGGGGCGAGTGGAGAGGGCACCTTGGCCATCAATCACCCAGGGAGGGGTTGGGACCCACGCCCCACGGATCAGCTCAACAGGCAGGAGGAACCAGGGGGGAACAGGGGCCAAGGCCACATGAAAGGCATCGAGTGTCACCCCTCAGCATGGGGGGGTGAGGGGGCCAGGGGTGAGGAGGAAAGGGGATAACAACCAGGAGGTGTGGTGCCACGTAACTGGAGAGATGAAGGAGCACAGAGACAAAGAAAGGAGAGGAGACGCAACAGGGGAGGGCAGGGGAGGGACACGACAGAGGGGTGAGAGGCCATTGAAACAAGAGGTCAAGCTGGACACTGGAGAGACAGAGAGAGAGAGAGAGAGAGAGAGAGAGAGAGAGAGAGAGAGAGAGAGAGAGAGAGAGAGACAGAGAACCAAAACTTGACACATTGGAAAGAATTTACAAAATAACTGCGTAAACTACAATGCTATTTGGCCCTAAACAGAGAGTACACAGAATACCTGACCACCGTGACTGACCCAAAATTAAGGAAAGCTTTGACTATGTACAGACTCAGTGAACATAGCCTTGCTATTGAGAGAGGCCGACGCAGGCAGACCTGGCTCTCACGAGAAGACAGGCTATGTGCACACTGCCCACAAAATGAGGTGGAAACTGAGCTGCACTTCCTAACCGCCTGCCAAATGTATGACCATATTAGAGACACATATTTCCCTCAGATTACACAGACCCACAAAGAATTCAAAAACATATCCAATTTCAATAAACTCCCATATCTATTGGGAGAAATACCAGTGTGATATCACAGCAGCAAGATTTGTGACCTATTGCCACAAGGAAAGGGCAACCAGTGAAGAACAAACACCATTGTAAATACAACCCATATTTATGTTTATTTATTTTCCCTTTTGTACTTGAACTATTTGCACATCGGTACAACTTTTTTTTATTTAACTAGGTCAAGTCAGTTAAGAACAAATTCTTATTTACAATGACGGCCTACACCGGCCAAACCCGGACAACGCTGGGCCAATTGTGCGCTGCCCTATGGGACTCCCAATCATGGCCAGTTGTGATACAGCCTGGAATCGAACCAGGGGGTCTGTAGTGACGCCTCAAGCACTGAGATGCTGTGCCTTAGACTGCTGCGCCACTAGGGAGAATGGTTGTATATATTATGGCTATATACAACAATGTATATAGCCATTATATGACATCTGAAATGTCTCTATTCCTTTGGAACTTTTGTGAGTGTAATGTTTACTGTTCATTTTATATTGTGTATTTCACTTTTGTTTATTATCTATTTCAGTTGCTTTGGCAATGCCGTTTGAATTTAATTGAATTGAGAGAGCGAGATGGCTGGAGAGGTGGTTATAGTTTCACCTCTAGTTTTCTCTTTGTGTTGGCCCACGCACCCCTCTGCTTTACTGTCCTTTATCCCAGCTTTCCAAAATAGAGGAAACATTTTGTTCCTGTCCTAGCCTGTGGAAAAGAGAAATGAGGGAGAGAGAGAAAGAAAGAGTGAAAGACTCCACGGCTATTAATACAGTTCCAACTAAAAGCTTCTCTGCCCTCCCACTCAGAGGAAGCTCCTAAAGTGAACATGTTTTAGGGCCTGTACGCATGGTCAGCAGGGGAAAAAGGGGAGCAGACCGTGGAAAGAGAGAGAAGGGAAAAGTAGTAAAAAATGAATAAAAAAACGCTCTGTGAGTTTTAACCTCTCTGCCTTCCCATCACCCACGACCATTGTGACATTCTGAGATGAACTCACCCATGTAGGGCCGTTCTGCAGCATGCAGGCTCCCAGGAGGAGTGTTCCTATCACCCCCCCCACCACCGGCTGTGATTTACGAGTGTTAATAAACATGATGTAGTGCTTACAGCGATTGCTCGGACAGGAATGTTATTTTGCCTTTGTTTTTCATGAATCCACATAGTTTCACATGTTTGCATGCGCTGCTATGCGGTGCTATGCTATGCGACAAGAGAAAGTCAAATCATGTAGTGTATAGTTTGTTTTTGGCTTCTTTAATCATTTAAGCAGAGAATGCGACAAATCCTTTCCGGGGCAGTTTTTACCCACATGAAAAATATATAATACTACAGTACTTACTATAGAATTCTATAGTAAACTGTAGTATGCTGTAGAATACTATATTACACACTGTAGTATTGCTCAATCATGTGTAATACTTACTATATAATTTTGTAGTATACTGTAGTATATTATAGTAAATGCTACAGTATTAGCCACAAAAAATAAAAACAGCAATGTCGGCAAAAACAGTACATTCCACAAAAACACGACACTTTTTTAACTTTAGTAAATTCTACTGTATTTAATTTTCATATACCCTGCCCATTCCCTCCCCCATATCACAATTTGTGCCACCCATACGTGAGAAACTTACATGCCAATTATAGACCATATATTGTGTTCCCTACAGGTTATAGAAAAGAGCAGAAGCTCTGAACTATCTGGTCAGACCCCAGTCCTACCTACCTACCTACCTACCCACCTACCCACCTACCACCTACCTCACCCTACCCACCTGCCTACCCACCTACCTACCTACCTACCCACCTACCCACCCACCCACCCTACCACCCACCTACCTACCCACCACCCACTACCTACCCACCCACCTACCCCACCCACCGCCACCCTACCTACCTACCTACCTAACAACCTACCCATCTATATACCTACCTACAGGTTATGGAACATTTGCTCTTATGCTATTTTACCAGTAGGTTTCCTGAATGAGAAAGCCTCCACATCTATATCAAAGATAATAAAACAAAAACACTACAGTAAATACTACAGTATACTACAATCCGCAAAAACACTATAGTAATTACCATAGTATATGCTACAGTTTTCTTTTACTAAAGTATTTATAATATAGTTAACTGTAAACACTACAATATACTACAGTACTTACTACAGTAAATACTACTGTAAATACTACCGTTTTTATGCCATAGTATACTATAGTATTTTTTCATGTGGGTAGCGCCATAAAATGTTACTGTTTGGTTCCTGGGCTCCGGTTTTGTTGGGTCCTGTCCTCCTGTGGTGGCTCTTCCTCCTTGACTCCCTGTAATCAGGTCTAGTACTCCATCATATCCTTACTACTTAATATCCATATCTCAGAGTTTGACTGTTGTTACTCAACAAACAAACTACAGAATTCTGTAGTAACATATTAATGATCGGCCAAGGCTTGAGAAGATTACGTTTTGATGTTGTTTTCTTCGTTGTCATTCATTTCTCTCCAAACTACATCATGTCAAATGTTGTTGAGCCTCTAAGCATCCTGGGAAGTGTGTGATTGGTGGCAGTGCAGGCTAGACAGGAGATACGCCTTCTGCCCTGCTTGAGGGAGATGGCTGGTGTGCTGCAATGTAGTAGGAGAGAAATCCAAAGAGACCCATCCAATGCGTGCCGTGCGCTGGGAAGGGATTTTTCACTAATCAAAAGGCAATTTGCTTGTTTCGGGCCTCCTCCAAATGCAACCTAACCCAATGAGCTGGATTTATGATGTGCCTGCCAGCTTTTCCCTGGCGCAAATCTTCCAGTAACACGCTCCACTCCCATAGCAGAGCAAAGTATAGCCCACATGGCCGGCCACAGCTGGCTCTGATTACAGACCCATACAGTAGCCATTATTTTTCACTAACCCCCCTCCCTGCTCAGTGACGCTTATTAGAAATGTAACATACTGGTCTGGGAGTTTGTTGCAGATTTATGTGTCACAGGTGCGCTCTTTAAAAAGCATGCAAGGGTTACCCTAAGCACCCCTGACAATAAATATAATATGAGAGGTGTGTGACTAATATTGATTTTTGAAATATTGGCAGGTTACCCAAAATATGTGTACCCGAAAATTGCAACACATGATTTGGATTCCGGAATTCTGGGCAGGGTATGAAAAATATGCATTTGATTTAGGCTGTGAGAGTTTTGAGAGTTTTGCTTTTCTTCATACAAAACAGGTTTTCTGTCAATCTGAAGTAAATCATATTTATTTCATATTTGTGTCTTTGACTATCAGAATATGCACGGTATGCAGTGTTCTTTATGTACATTGTTTTGTGTGTAAAAGCATAAATGTCAGTTGATGCACATAATTCAAAAGTGTCATGTTTCATTTGATTGTGCGGTAGATATTTAAATGATACATTTCATTTCATAAAACATATTTGATATCACACTGTACAGTCGTGGTCAAAAGTTTTGGTCTTCACAAAGTTCGCTGCTTCAGTGTTATGAGATATTTTTGTCAGATGTTACTATGGTATACTGAAGTATAATTACAAGCATTCCATAAGCGTCAAAGGCTTTTATTGACAATTACATTAAGTTTATGCAAAGAGTCAATATTTGAAGTGTTGACCCTTCTTTTTCAAGACCTCTGCAATCCGCCCTGGCATGCTGTCAATTAACTTCTGGGCCACATCCTGACTGATGACAGCCCATTCTCGCATAATCAATGCTTGGAGTTTGTCAGAATTTGTGGGTTTTTGTTTGTCCACCCGCCTCTTGAGGATCGACCACAAGTTCTCAATGGGATTAAGGTCTGGGGAGTTTCCTGGCCATGGACCCAAAATGTCGATGTTTTGTTCCCCGATCCACTTAGTTATCTCTTTTGCCTTATGGCAAGGTGCTCCATCATGCTGGAAAAGGCATTGGTCGTCACCAAACTGTTCTTGGATGGTTGGGAGAAGTTGCTCTCGGAGGATGTGTTGGTACCATTCTTTCTTCATGGCTGTGTTCTTAGGCAAAATTGTGAGTGAGCCCACTCCCTTGGCTGAGAAGCAACCTCACACATGAATGGTCTCAGGATGCTTTACTGTTGGCATGACACAGGACTGATGGTAGCACTCACATTGTCTTTTCCGGACAAGGTGTTTTCCGGATGGCCCAAACAATCGGAAAGGAAATTCATCAGAGAAAATGACTTTACCCCAGTCCTCAGCGGTCCAATCCCTGTACCTTTTGCAGAATATCAGTCTGTCCCTGATGTTTTTCCTGGAGAGAAGTGGCTTCTTTGCTGCCCTTCTTGACACCAGGCCATCCTCCAAAAGTCTTTGCCTCACTGTGCGTGCAGATGCACTCACACCTGCCTGCTGCCATTCCTGAGCAAGCTCTGTACTGGTGGTTCCCGATCCCGCAGCTGAATCAACTTTAGGAGACGGTCCTGGGACTTGCTGGACTTTCTTGGGCGCTCTGATGCCTTCTTCACAACAATTGAACCTCTCTCCTTGAAGTTCTTGATGATCCGATAAATGGTTGATTTAGGTGCAATCTTACTAGCAGCAATATCCTTGCCTGTGAAGCCCTTGTTGTGCAAAGCAATGATGACGGCACATGTTTCCTTGCAGGTAACCATGGTTAACAGAGGAAGAACAATGATTTCAAGCACCACCCTCCTTTTAAAGCTTACAGTCTGTTATTCTAACTCAATCAGCATGACAGAGTGATCTCCAGCCTTGTCCTCGTCAACACTCTCACCTGTGTTAACGATACAATCACTGACATGATGGCAGCTGGTCCTTTTGTGGCAGGGCTGAAATGCAGTGGAAATGTTTTTTTGGGGGATTAAGTTCATTTTCATGGCAAAGAGGGACTTTGCAATTAATTGCAATTCATCTGATCACTCTTCATGACATTCTGGAGTATATGCAAATTGCCATCATCAAAACTGAGGCAGCAGACTGTGAAAATTAGTATTTGTGTCATTCTCAAAACTTTTCACCACAACTGTATATTGTAAGTGACAATTACACCATATCAGCTCAACAGTATCTTAAAACAGTAAAAATGTCACTGTTAAGACAGAATGTCGATAGCAATTCTCTCTATTACAAATGCTAAGTATTAAAAAATGCTTGGCGTTAGAGAGGGAGCCTAGTCAGTCTAACGTCAGGGGTAGTGGTTTATTACCCCATGTTTACCCTTCTATTTCCCTGTGGAGGCTTTGCCTGGCAGGCTACCCCGGAGAGGGTGCACCTGGACTGGCGCAGGAGGTAGGGTGAGAGGGGGCATAGCCAGGCAATTCACCCAAGCCTCACGTTTCCTTCCATTGCTTCAGATTTCAGTCTTGGTAAAACATCTAATGACTCATGAAATGAATTTTTGTTTGTTTATGTCTAGCTACAAGCCAAGTTCTCGAAAATCATGAAGTTTCAAGCAAACCTTTGCAATTGTTACATTGATATAAATGAATGAAAGTATAATGTAATGCATCTGTAGTATTACGTATTGATGTAACAACCAATACAGTCCTCTTTATTGTATCACAATACAGAGCATTTGTGTTTGAGTGAGTGAGTGTATCAGGGCTTGACCTCTGATTGACTCTGACTGGTACCTGGTGTGTCTGCTGCCTGTCTGTCATCACCAGACAGTCTGAGCTGAACGTGCGTCTGGTTGCCGCTCGCTGGCACGTCGTCTCATCCAGGGTCTAGAACTCCTGCCAACACACATGCAGTCCTGCCTGGGCGGATCACACTACTCCTGCCCAGAACACTAGAACCATAGCGGAGACTTAAAATTGCTTCTGACCGACGCTTGGCTGGGAGAATGCATGGAAACATTTAAGACACATGGAATATAAAGTGCTGTTGTCCAGAAGGCCAGGCTGTAGTAACATATAACCTGAGGTGACGAGTGCAAGGGCCTAGCACTCTCTCTCTCAATTCAATTCAATTCAAAGGGCTTTATTGGCATGGGAAGCATATGTTAACATTGCCAAAGCGAGAAATTAACAGTAAAATTTACACTCACAAAAGTTTCAAAAGAATAGAGACATTTCAAATGTTATATTATGGCTATATACAGTGTTGTAGCAATGTGCAAATAGTTGAAGTACAAAATAGAAAATGGGGGTAGAGGAGAGGACTGGGGCCGATAGGAACACTCCTCCTGGGAGCCTGCATGCTGCAGAACGGCCCTACATGGATGAGCTCATCTCAGAATGTCACAATGGTCGTGGGTGACGGGAAGGCAGAGAGGTTAAAACTCACAGAGCGTTTTTACTCATTTTTTTACTCCTTTTCCCTTCTCTCTCTTTCCACAGTCTGCTCCCCCTTTTCAACCTGCTGACCATGCGTACAGGCCCTAAAACATGTTCACTTTAGGAGCTTCCTCTGAGTGGGAGGGCAGAGAAGCTTTTAGTTGGAACTGTATTAATAGCCGTGGAGTCTTTCACTCTTTCTTTCTCTCTCTCCCTCATTTCTCTTTTCCACAGGCTAGGACAGGAACAAAATGTTTCCTCTATTTTGGAAAGCTGGGATAAAGGACAGTAAAGCAGAGGGGTGTGTGGGCCAACACAAAGAGAAAACTAGAGGTGAAACTATAATCTCTCTCTCTCTCAAGCAACAGAGCTCCATGCAGCAGCAACTCCAAGGCCCCAGGCAGGGCGCTCTGTGTGGGCCTGAGCCAGGAGCAGGGCGGTAAATTCACACACATGCCTCTCCAGCATCACGCTTCCTGCCACTCTATAACCCCTGTCTGAAATTACGACCCAGCACACTGTTAGTCTCCCCAGCTACAAATAGCTGATAACGCTACTTTTCTAAACGGTGCCCTGCCCACCACAACTGCTCATTAGGAACATGATACCGGACATGTTCATTGGGGTACTGGTAGGATATAATATATTATAATATTGATGGATTGAAATCTGCCACACAAGTTCTACCCTTGCGTTGTCTTTTTTTGGAGCGTATGTAGGGGATAGTGGGGTAAGTTGAGCCATTGTTTTACATTCAGCATCACTCCGTCAAAGGAAATATAGTATTCTTTCTAACAAAGATATATTTCAGGATGTTGTGTATTCCTGGAAATAATCAGAATTCAGGGTATGGGGTAAGTTGAGCCTGCAGGACAGGGTAAGTTAAGCCACCTACAAATTCCTGTACTGAATTAAATATTACCACTACCTTTTTAAAACCATGTCTATCTTTATTTCCCAAACACAATTCAAAACAATCACAATCGCTTTTTTGCCTTTTAATAATTTTAAGTATTGTATATTTTAATACAGGTTTAACACCTAACAAACACTTTGTACTTTTAACATAGGCTAGGCCCTGTTGTTACCTCATATCCCAGAGATAATGCCTTGCATTACGCCTGGGAAGAAAACACTTATATTTGCTCAACTTGCCATTGGCTCAACCATTGGCTCAACTTACCCCATGGACATTGGCTCAACTTACCCCAAGGCAAACATTTTGACTGTTTTAGCCCACACAGCTACACAGATGCACTTCCATGCTAGGTTTAGGACCTCATGATGAGCTTATAGAGACCCCAACCGATGTACAGAGCAATCTTTAAATGATCTACTTTGATTTAGATACAAGCATCATGAGGTCCTAAACAATAAATTAATTTGCCTTGGTGAAAATCTGTCTTTTAGACCTAACTTGCTTACCACTTTTTCCATGTGGTTTCTTCCTTCACATACTCCGTGAAATGATGACCTCTTCCTAAATATTTGGTCAAATTATACATTTTGTGTATGGTTTCCTAGAAACAAGGGTGGCTCAACTTACCCCTTTTGCTCAACTTACCCCACTCTCCCCTATAATAAATGGTTGAATCTCAGCCGGTCTTGGTGAATAAGGTAAAACAAAAATATGCCCTTTGTATTACCTGCCTCAAGTATTTGAACCAATTAATTATTTGTAGAACGATTTCTAACAAGAAAATAAGCACACAGATTACTAGCCCAATATTAATTTTTTTGGCTAGCTAATGTTGATCATGCACCTGTTAATTCCCTGTCTGATGCCAAAGGCACTCTACCATAATTTCCAGGCTTGTGGACAGGGTTGTGGAGTTGAGACAAATTAATGGTTGGGACTCAGGGCCTTAGTGTCCTGCCTTGGATGGATGACTGGTCTTATGGGGGTCAGGGGGTCGGGGTGAGAGGCAGAGGGAGAAGAGGGAGAGAGGCTGTCCTGGGCTGGGCTCGGCTGGGGCTGGGGGGGTTCCTGGCTTGTAAGAGTTCACTCAGATCATCTGGGCCAATCTGTTCCAGACGGGGTATGTGACACATTATTGGATCCAGACCTGACACTGCCGTTGTGTATATTCCATTACCAGATACCAGTCTTACTTAAGCTTCATTACCTCCCCACCCCTCCCAACACACAGAGAGAGAGGGAGACAGGGGTGGAAAAAGTACTAAATTGTCATACTTGAGTAAAAGTTCAAAGTAAAAGTAAATGCTATACATCAAATTCCCTGTATTAAGCAAACCAGATGACGTAATTTTCTTGTTTTAAAAATTTACGGACAGCCAGGGGCACACTCCAACACTCAGACATCATTTACAAACACATTATTTGTGTTTAGTGAGTCCGCCAGAACAGAGGCAGTAGGGATGACAACACGTTATATTGATAGGTGCGTGAATTGGACCATATTGCTATCCTGCCTGAGCATCCCAAACTTCTGGGTGTCAGGGAAAATGTATTTGAGTAAAAAGTACTTTCTTTAGAAATGTAGTGGAGTAAAAGGAAGAGTTTTAAAAATATATAAATAGTAAAGTAAAGTAAAGTACAGATACCCCAAAGATGAACTAAGTATTTTTACTTAGTTACTTTACACCACTGGAGGTAGGGGGGGGGGGGCATTGCAGAGAGAAAGGGGAGAGAGGGGGAGGAGGGAGAGGGAGGGGGAGGGAGGGGGGAGAGAGATTTGGGGGGGGCACTACAGAGAGAAAGGGGAGAAAGGGGAGGGGGGAAAGGGAGGGGGATGAGAGAGAGAGAGAGAGGGAGAGAGAGGAGTGAGAGAGGTAGGGGGGCGTTACAACAGAGAGAGAGAGGGGAGAGTGAGAATGGGAGAGAGGGAGGAGAGAGAAATGGAGAGGTTAAGAGAGAGAGAGGGAGGGCAAGACAGAGAGAAAGAGAGAGGGAGAGGGAAAGGGGGGATAGCTATTACCCAGAGCCACGCACAGAGGGTGCTTTTTCTCCAGCTCAGCCCTGAGCTGAGTTTCAATCCGCTCCAGAACCACCACTACCACACTGCCCTTCTCTTTCCCTCTCTTTTCTTATCCCATGCAGTCCTTCAGTCCACACTGGGAAACTGTTAAATCTATCAAGCCCTGAGTCTAGAGTCCACCCTGGAACACCCAAGATGTTTCCACCTGCAGGGATTTTGTGGTAGATATTAGAAACACACGAAAGAGGTTACCCCACCCCAGCCCATCCATCACACCACTCTACTCCCTGCTCTCATCCCTCTGTGATTAAACCAAAATCCATAAACAGATCTGAACGAGGAAGAAAGTCCAGGGAGGGAGAGAAGGTAGATGCTTTATATCTGATTAGATATAGCGAGCTGCTACCTCCAGTTAGATAAATTAGAGGGATGAGAAAATGTAAAGTGGATGACTGAATGAAAAGGATGATTTTGGAATGATACACTCTTTTATCAGAGAGAGCAAGACATAGGCAACATTATACTGTAGACCACTTTTGCACATCTTAAAGGGGCAATCCGCAGCTGAAACAATAACATAGCCATTGTTTTGGTAAAAAGCTGAGGGATGGGGCTGGAGAAACGTAACCACTCTCAAATTCATAGACAGAGCAACGGAGGCAAGGACTGACCATCCATGATATCAAAATTATAGTTTTAACCATGTTTTGAGGTTATACAGTGTGCGTTTACATTTACTTTGTTTACAAACATTGGAGTAAAACAAGCTTATATTTTGGGTTCTGATGGTATATGACAGTTGAACTAAGCTCATGAGGCATTTATAAGTTATATTCTTCAAGAATCAATGGGTACATATCATTAATTTATACGTTCAACAATGGATGAGGCAACTGCAGATCACAAATATTAGGTTTACTACATACTGTACTATTCAAGTGCAATATCTAAGCCTGCATTATTGATTTTAGAGCAGGGGTGTCAAAAAATGTTGCTCCGGAGGCCACATTCGGTCATCAACAAGGTCCAGAGGGCCACACTGAAAATTGTATATATTTCCTCAAAGCCAAAATTTGAAAGAAATCATCCTCTATCCATCGATTTTGGAATTTTCTATGCTCCCTTACCATCTAGCTTTATATCTATATATACCTACATATAAAAATAAAGAAATGCTCAAACCACCTGCGGGCCAGATTGGACCCCTTCGCAGTCCGGATCCTAAGACTCTAAGACACCCCTGTCTTAGAGTAATATTTAAACTATGACGTTTCCTGTGGCTTGGATGCCACAGGGTAGGAAGCCTGCCACAAGCAGTTGGAAGATTCATCACTGGCTAAACCTTGCCTTATTTGGATGCCACACACGCACACTCAACCGCACATATCTGCCAGCAGTGACCGCTTGCTTAACTTTCCATTCCTTCCTCCCTAAACTGCAGATAGGTGTGTGTTTCAGTGTGTGCCTGTGTTTGGACCGGGAGTGGAGTGCCGGTGTGTGAAAATAGTCAGGTATCCATTCCACTACTACGCAGCCAGCCTGCCTTTCAGGATCAGATTCTTCATTCTTGGACCTTATTTGTCAAGTCTGCGTCTACCTTATTTGTCAAGTCTGCGTCGGTGCACCCGGTGCCCTGCTACCTCTGCCGTCGTCAAGGAGATTACTGCAGGTGATTTACAGCCTGCGTCAGCCATATGACTCACACACACACAAACACACACACACACACACACACACACACACACACACACACACCATATAACCCCTTTATTCTACACAGACAGATGGACACACCTACTTGACCTCTGCCTACATGGACCGTAAATAATCACATAGCTAACAAATTGAGCTATTTTCTGACCGTGCAAGTATTTAAATTACAATCGCTATTCGTGGGTCACTCCACTAGCTGTCTCTATCTCCAGCCTCACTTGCCAAGGATCAAGGACAAGGGCCAAGGGCCAGTGGGTCATAAGCCCCACAAAAATATATATGTGCCCCCAGGAATGATAATAATAATGTGTGTATGCAAGCATCTGTTAAATATGCCACCAGGATTACTGGTACAGTAACAGAGCCACAGCTGTAGTATCTAGCCAGTAGCCAGAGAGAGAAACTACATACGTGTGGGTCACCACATGTAACATATGAAATAATAACAGCTGGGACAGAATATGGGATGGCTTCCTTGGCATGCATGATCTTAAAATGTGGTGCGTTTGAGAGTGATCTACTATATCTATAGAGATATGTTTTATATAGATAATTAATTTTAGATAGAGAAACTGTTATTAGATAGACAATAACAGCCATCATACTGACACAATATTGTTCTTGGATAAAATTAATGTTAATGATTACAAATTTAATTTTGATAGCAGGCATAGCTATCAGGCATAGCTATCAACAAATAGCAGGCATAGCTATCAACAAATCAACCACTTCATATATTAATTATCGGGACCAGACTAAAGAGTAGCAGCATTGTATAAGAGTGAAGTGAGAACCAACGTCTCCTGAGTGGTGCAGTGGTCTAAGGCACTACATCGCAGTGCTAGCTGTGCCACTAGAGATCCTGGTTCGAATCCAGGCTCTGTCGTAGCTGACCGCGACCGGGATACCAATGCAACGGCGCACAATTCGTCCAGGGTAGGGGACGGAATGGCCGGCAGGGATGTAGCTCAGTTGGTAGAGCATGGCGTTTGCAACGCCAGGGTTGTGGGTTCGATTCCCACGGGGGGCCAGTATGAAAAAAAAATATTAAAAAAATAATGAATGCACTCACTAACTGTATGTCGCTCTGGATAAGAGTGTCTGCTAAATGACTAAAATGTAAATGTAATGTAAAATGTCCTCTAAATTCAATAAAACGAGTGACATCCCTTTAATTGATGTTTTCTTCATCCTCTCCTTCATCCTTCTGCTTTCTTGTTTGTTTAAACGGTGTCCATTATAGTCCACTGGATCCAGGAGTCATTCCATCATCATTTCCGTCCTCTACTGCACTTTTGTTGTGTATACAGTACTTTAGCAGTCAATGTTGTTTTGCATTACTGTACAATTTGAATGCAGAAAATGCTGTCTTCCTATCAAATTATATTATTACTGAACAAAAATATAAATGCAACATGCAACAATTTCAATGATTTTACTGAGTTACAGTTCATATAAGGAAATCAGTCAATTGATAAATAAATTCATTAGGCCCTAATCTATGGATTTCACATGACTGGGCAGGGGCGCAGCTATGAGTGGGCCTGGAAGGGCATAGACCCACCCACAGGGGAGCCAGGCCCAGGCAATTAGAATGAGTTTTTTTTCCCACAAAAGAGCTTTATTACAGACATAAATACTCCACAGTTTCATCAGCTGTCTGGGTGGCTGGTCTCAGACGATCCTTCAGGTGGTTACACGTGGTCTGCGGTTGTGAGGCTGGTTGGACGTACCACCAAATTCTCAAAATGATGTTGGAGACGACTTATGGTAGAGAAATGAAAATTAAATTCTCTGGCAACAGCTCTCGTGGACATTCCTGCAGTCAGCATGTCAATTATACGCTCTCGCATAACTTGAGACATCTGTGGCATTGTGTTGTGTGACAACACTGCACATTTTAGAGTGGCTTTTTATTGTCCCCAGCACAAGGTGCACCTGTGTAATGAGCATGCTGTTTAATTTGCTTCTTGCTATGCCACACCTGTCAGGTGGATGGATTATCTTGGCAAAGGAGAAATGCTAACTAACAGGGATGTAAACAAATTGGTGCAAAACATTTGGGAGAAATAAGCTTTTTGTGCGCGTGGAAAAATTCTGGGATATTTTATTTCAAACACGGGACCAACAATTTACATTTTGCGTTTATATTTTTGTTCAGTATATATTATGATAATTGGTTGGAAAGGTTGGATATTTCAGAATTGAGTGAAAAAGCAACTCTAGATAATCATGTAAATGCCCACAACTCTGAGATTAAGTATTGAATTGCATGCCACATAAATCTATCAGTATAGTAACGTGACAAGAATGAAGCGACTGTCGCTCACACGTCACTCTCTCTCTCTCTCTTCCCCTCTCTCTCTTCCCCTCTCTCTCTTTCTCTCTCTCTCTCTCTCTCTCTCTCTCTCTCTCTCTCTCTCTCTCTCTCTCTCTCTCTCTCTCTCTCTCTCTCTCTCTCTCTTCCCTCTCTCTCTCTCTCTCTCTCTCTCTCTCTCTCTCTCTCTCTCTCTCTCTCTCTCTCTCTCTCTCTCTCTCTCTCTCTCTCTCTCTCTCTCTCTCTCTCTCTCTCTCTCTCTCTCTCTCTCTCTCTCTCTCTCTCTCTCTCTCTCTCTCTGGACGTCTGTGTGTGTGGGTGAGTGAGTGAGTGAGATGGTCGTAAGGGGCAGGCAGCCTGACTCTGCGCTCCACTGTTCCAGCTCATTACCTGTGATTAATAGGCCTGCATGCCTCTTGGAGAGAGAGCTCACCTTAGAGGGCACGGAGTTTGTCCACTACTACAGACAGCTGGGTTGGGTTCAATTCAAATTGATGTCAGCCGATTCAGGAAGTAAGCTGAAATTCCGATTTAACATTATTTATTATCAATGTCTTTATAATAAAACTGAAAAGAAGTTATTTATTTCAAAAGTCTTTCAATTTGTTTTATTTTGAATTCAAATCACTTCCTGAATTAAGTGACTTCAATATCAATTGACCCTGACAGCCAGTGTTAGGGATCTACAACTACTGACCAACCTATGTAACAGTTGTCTAGTTTGTTGTCAGAACAGTTTTTCTGTAAGAAGGTCTCTGGTCTTGTATATTATTTTACAATGTATAGAGGGCATCAGTTCATTCAAGTGGGGCATGCTGAGGTGGAACATATCAGGATTTAAGTTATTATTAGTTTTACCAAAGTGTATATTAACTGATAATATAGATCACTTTTGTATTTTACTGTAAGTGCGGTGCCGATACTATTTTAAAGCAATGGATTTGGCTAATCTCATAATATTTCCGTAAACAAAAATTCAAGGATGATTATTAGGGTAGTGACGTTGACTATGGAGATGGGGCGACCTACCTCAGGAATATTGTTTTGATAAATCCACCCCTCAGATATAATACTTGATAGAAATGACACAATTATAAACATCTACATTGTTGTAGGTCTCTTCAATTACGAAATAATACAATTCAGGGAGTCCTTTGATTTTTCTCCCTTGTTGAGGAAATGTGCTTCCTATAATCCTCTGATATGGGAACCATCTGTGTAAATGGAGGTCCAGAGAGAGAGAGCGAGCGAGAGAGAGAGAGGTGGCAGAAAAGAAAAGAGAGAGAGAGAATGGGCAGAAAATAAAAGAGAGTGAGAATAGATGGAGTGTGATATGTGCCCAAATTTGACCTGGTTGCTCCAGCTTCAATCCAACCCTTGTAAAGACTTCACTGATGTTTTTTTCACTGCCACAACAGTGGTTACATACTTAGGAAGAAAGCATGAATCAGTGCAATTTGTTTGGTTTAACTCCTTCAAGCATTCATGGATCCAGGCCTCCGCTGACCTTAATCCCCTCATGTGTTTTCTCTCCTCTATCGAAGAAGGAGAGAGGAGGTTGGGAATGAAGTGGGAATGTGTAAGTGAAAGAAAAAAAATTCAACACTCACTTATACAGTGATATTTATGGGCTGCCCATAGAGCTTATCTTTCACATAGATTTGGAAATGGATCTGTTTATGCCTAACATTTTAATTTTATTTTTGTGTGTACTTATGCTTTTTGTAATAAACATTGAACATTTTGTATCAAATATTACATTTTCTTGGGAATTGAGTAGGGTCAAGTCTTTGGAAACATTTGGAAAATATTGTCACAGTTCCACCATGTGTTAGAATGGACACACTAGCTGTACGATGTTATCGTGTGCACTGACAGAACAATCAGGGGTGGAATTTAGGTTGTCATCGTGACCATTCTCTCTTTAATTAGTCTCCATAGCATTTCGTTCACACCACTAAATGCTTTACAATGGCTAGTCAGTGATTACATGGGTAAGGAATTGTAATTGTCTAATTGAACATGAGACAAATTTAGCAGATTGATGAATTGGATATTTTGAAAAT